>NC_054375.1:71789683-72089683 GCF_017654675.1 Xenopus laevis
ATGTATTCAAAACATCTTGTCTGGTCCAGGGCCAAACTTCTGTAAACGTTTCCCTTTGTGTATGTATGTTATCCACTCTCTTAGATTGACGCACAACGTCATATAAGTCTATGGGCGTCATTTCCGCAGCGAAACAAGGCGAAAAAATTTGCCTATCCCTTACCAATAAGTTCAATAGAAAGAAGACCATAGCCCTTTTTTAAAAAAAATAATATAATGGTAGGGACTGTTTAAATAACAATGTTGTTTTCATTCCATAACATTATTTCTGTTAAATTAAAAAATTAACTAAAGCAATCTTCTGAGAAGAGATAGAAATGAAAAAGATGTATAATAAAACCTTCACAGTACTAAGACTTCTAACTGTTAGTAGGACAACTATAGTCTTATACATCAGGGATTGAGAACTGTATTTCTGAAGGGCTGTTTAATATGAAACAAAATTGTAATTTTTGTCCACTTTTAAAGTTTGCCAATATTTGTACCACTAGTTTCCAAAATAACTATTCTAGTTTGAGAAGCCTGGCAACAGAAATTATAGGCATCTCAACAATGGCACGATTAACACTTCTGTTTGTCTTACAAGTGTTTATATTGAAAAGAATCTTCTAAAGCCTTTACTCTGCAAAACACAATATCAATATCTTTTAGTTGCTGTCTGCCAAAATAGAAAATAGAAACAACTATTTTTTGTGTGCTGCCAACAGAGCACCTGCCCTTTCAACAAATGGTCTCTGAGGATAGCCATTGATTTCCTAGTTATTATGAACATGAAATTATTGAATGACAGATAATAGAGTGCTAGGTTCTACAAGTATTTTCCCAAATGGGATATCTAGCTAGGGTTGTCATAGAAACTAGGATGTTTGAAACAGCTTGTGACAAAGAACTATTTACACGGAATTTAGCTACAATTCAGCACTTCAGTTTTTGCAACTTGCATTCATGTAGTTTTATGGGCAAACAGAAGGTAAATGTCACTAATCTGATCAGTAGGACCACTCAAGAGTTTCATTAAAGACCTACTGAAATATAATAGGTTGCTACAGAATGAACAAATGTTCATCTAGATAATATTGCCGGAAGGTAGTGTACAGCATGAACCACGATAATGTTTGTCCATATCAAATAAATGAACAGAAGTGAAAGCACAGTGTCCGCTGGGAATCCAAGTTCCACATGACGGCGTACAACTCATTAAACAAAAATGGGTAATCCTCACAAATCAATTCTTGCCTGTATAATTAAAAGGTTAGTTCCTTGTTAGTAAACACTGTAGGGATTTGGCATAACCTGCTATTAATATCTCACATTCTTTAACTTTGGGGAGTGTATGATTACTGTAACATTCTTTGAGATCACTATGGGCCAGTTATTTATGATAAAACAGAAGACAATGCTCTCTAATGAATCATGCAACAATGGCTTCATATACCTTAGTTATGGGAAAGTTACATTTTAACAAATCTGCAAAGATACAAAGCGTATTGGGGGAACAGTGATAAATGGCACCACTGATTGAGTGATGAACAAAAACAAAGCAATCGTTTGTGAATATTCTTCACCTATTTTGCACCTATTTGTTGCTCATAAATATTAAAAAAAAAAGACAAAGTAAGTAAGTAGGACAGCATTCTCAAATGTTTGTTCCATTTTGTCCCTATGCATTGTTTTTTTCTTCAGTAACATTATAATTAAATGTCTCTCATTTTGCCTCAGTTTTGCACATATATTATTTATATATGATTTAGAAATATGGTGATTATATAGCACCAAAAACAATCACCCAAATTAAGAATGATCAGTGTATTTTATAAATTGTAAACTATAATTATAGATTTTTTTATATTAAACCATTTCTTCATCACACAAGCCAACAAATCAGAAAAAAAAAAGTTAAAATCCTTAATCCCTAACTGCAATTTGCATTGGGGATTAATAATTCAGAGGGGTTTACAGCTAAGATTTGCCAGTGAATTCCAACACATCCCATAAACCGGAATGGTGTTCAACTGCAAAAAGCAGTTGAACACATTACGTTTTGGTTAATGTACCAATTGAATAAAGCTTTTTTTCTGACAATTGGTAATGTTACTGCGCTAAATTTCGAATTTCTGTAAATTTTTTAGGATCAGTTGAAGCTTAATGGATCTATCTTGATCTATCTAACAATTTTCAAAACTTTCCTGAAATTGTTAAACTTCTATAACTAACTGTCAATTCTTTAGAATTTGTTTGACTACTTTTAGTTCCTGTGAAATGTTAGTGCCCCGATTAGTCTTTATTTTTACATTTTATATATTTGTTTGCCCAATTATACTTTCCTTCACTAAACATTCCAATTCAAACCTTTAAACATAAAGAACAACTTAAAATATCTGATTAGTGCCCTGTTAAATAGGTACCATATAAAGACTGTGGCTAATAATAACAATAATAATAGTGGTTTTTAACATAAAAATACACAGCATTGGCCAGTGTAGATTATTTGTATCTACACTCGCTTTTCTGTAGTAAATCAATTAATGGAAGACAATGGACAATTATAAAAAAGGATAAAATATTAGATAAACAAATAAACATAGTCAGGTAGTGCTCATTATTCTTAACAGCAAGCATCTTCCACAAGTGATGTATCTGGTGGACAGGACTGAAAATACTAATAAAAGCTTATTTGGATATGAACAATCAATGTGTTCCAGGTAACCTTCTTTTAAGGGTCAGATGTACAAACAAGGTTACCTTGTTCCAATACTATGGTTCAGTTTTGCAGACACTGGCCACAGTAAAATAGTTAATTCAAACTATGTAATGAGAAATGTTTACATTTTGATTTGATAACATACAGCCTATAAGGTTTAAGGATTATTTATAAGGAATACAGTGAAGAACCGCTTTTTGATAAAAATGTACTATATGTTAAATAAAATAGCTGGAACCATCTGGTTGTTTTTTTAAAATAAATTAATCACTGATATTTTTTGCACAGCTGGCATGTAGGCAATATTGTGCTTTTCACAGTGTTGCTTATGCACTTATAAGTACACTGGGATGAATATCCTGTCAACATTCTGATTTTTATAAAGAAACATTTATCCCAGTATCTTACACTTCGTCCTACTGTCATTTGCTTCTCTGCTCTACACTAAAAATGTTGCTTTCTCTACAGTATTTCTTTACTTGCCACTTTTTATTTTGCATACAATTTTATAAGATATAAACATATGCTCAATGTTTTTTGTATCAAACATATAATGAGAAAAGGCATTGTATTAACAACCAGAACAGTTACTGAACCCTCCATAGTAATCTCCAAAAGTTATTATAGCAGGAAAAGGTAGAATATATTTTTATTTTAGAAATTGTTTATGAGTGGCTTTCAACAACAGCATACAAAAGATAATTTATTGTGAAATATGCAGTACTTATGATATTCAGGTACATAAAATAATTCCTGCTTTTTTAAGTGGTTTTTGTTCCTGTAGCTTAGAAAACCTGCCAGAGATGGAAATAATGGGCTGTGAAGCCTTTATTTGTGACGGTGTTGCAGTGCCAATTTTGAGAAGCATCAGCAAGAAAAGAAATTCACGCTTTTTTAAACATGCATGTTATGAAATAGGCAGAAGAATAGCAAGAAGCATCCCCCTATGCAAATGGGAAAATCGCAGATTTTTTTTTTTTACACTGGTCTATTTAATTAAATGAGGGAGTAATCAGTAATGCTAGCATAAGTGCAAGGCGCAAATCTGCATGCATTTCAACTTTGATTTACAAAGCTTTTACTTTGTTTTACTTTGTCATAGAACCTACACTTTGGTGCATGGTGCAAAATAAAACTATATACAGGACAGAACCTTCACTTTGGTGCATGGTGCAAAATAAAACTATATACAGGGCACATACAGGTGCAAGGGAACTCCTGAATATGTTTAGCTTCCAGGTCTTCCCTAGTAAATATTAATACTGCTGCCAGAGCCAAGAACATTAGCAAGCTGAAATTCATATCCCAAGTGATGCCAGCAAACATATTTGTTGCCAACATGGACACTAATTAGTATGTGCAATGGTAAACCACATTGTGCCACAGGCTAGTTAATGGCAATTCTGGGAAAATAGCTGCATTGTTGGGAAAAATGGGGAAACATTTGAGTGTGTTTTTTTCACACCGAACTTGAGTTAGTAAATGAGGCCTTTTATATGTTTTATAAATAAACGTTTACCATTAAATATTTATTATATAACACTTCTTTTATACTTTATAGTACCTCCATTATTAAATAAAAAGAATAATAACAATAGTATTAGGTAAGAGCTTATTATGTGTTAAAGTGAGCAATTAAGTCAAACCTTTTATTGCCTTGCACTGAGTGATTACACCACAATTACTGTTATGGAAATGTTTAACTTCTGTTTATGTTTCCAACCCCCAAAGCCATGTTATCGGTGCACCTGGAAGTTGCTACAAAGCTATAGATGTTTTACATCCATGCTAGTTCTAAAGAAAAACAAGGAACATATGTTGGGTATTTTTCTATAAAATGGAATTGCTTTCTAATTATAATACTCTGTCAAAAATATAGCCTTGACAATTTCCCAGAGGTGATAGATTCCTACTGTATAGAGTACACCAAAGTAAAATTAATGTGGCAGCATTACAAGGTCACAAGCAAAATATTTTAAATGATGTTCATTAAAGCAGAACTAAACCATAATATTATGTTATGTCACTTCCGGTACTAGTCTCCATGGCAGTAATATGCGTCCAGGAGCAAGAGTACTGATATCAGGAACCAGGGTGGCTTCTAGCGCACATGAAATCAGAGGCAGGATGTCATACAGTTGCTCGACATGGTGACATGCCAACCCAGATTTGCACTTTGTCAAGTGGTAAGGAAAAACTGGGAACAGGGGTAGATGTGGCAAGGGGGGTGAGGGCAAGGGTATTGTGCATGACAGTTTAGATTTAAAAACATTTGAGAGTTTTAGTTCCCCTTTCATTATACTGTATAACAAAATGTTCTGCTATATTTTTGAGTTACTGTTTACATTTTGGAGGTATTTTTTTCCAAGTAACGGTTTTTTGTACCATGTTAGCCAGTTGAAAAAGTTATAGGGCAGAACTTTTGATATGAAGCATAACAAAAGTGGAGTAAAGGTGATACCTTTATTGGCTAACTAAGATGATGACATCTCAGTTCCTTCTCCAAAGCTGATTTGGTAATACCTGTACCACAAAAGCTTTATATGATTTTGAAAAACTCTTTTTTCTAAGCCATTAAAGCTGCAAATAAAAGCTGAGTAAATAAAACAGAGAGCATGTAACTTTTTGCCTTAAGGAATTGTAGCCAGAGACATGAAAATGAATGCTAGCGAAGCAAAATAACCAAATTGGTTAGGGTAAGAATACTCTAATTTTTAATTTTAAGAGCGCTATATGTATAACATGAGGCATGTAAATAGAGTTGGTTCTTAGAAGGCTTCATTGTATGTCTTGCATTGTGAAGGGCTCTTTGGCAAACCATAGGGTTATTTTACTTCTTGCCTTTAACAGATTGTTCAACAACATTATCCTTCAGTAGAATTTACATTTCCCCTTTGATCTATGGCACACTGAGTGCTGTCTAGCACTACTCAGAGCAGCAAGATCAAAGAACACCAACAGGCATGGGTTTAAAAATATGTATTACATGTTAATTTTTATTAATATAGAGTTTCCTTGATACTTTATGGTCATTTATGGGGAATGTAATAAAAGTCTGTAAAGGAAAAACTATTCACAATACGAAAAGTTATGCCTTTGTGTAAACAAATTTTCCTTTGCATGAATTTAATATTGCTTTCGCGAACCTGGAAACCGTTTAGAGACCACTTCCAACAGCAGAAGAAAGTTTGTGAATTTTATAGTTTGAGCCAATGCACAGTGAATGTAATAAAACTTTTTACTGAGTGTTGTTTGTTCCAACAGATTACAACACCTTCAAGCAAATTCACAACGCAATAACAGTTTTAAGGGAGAATATTACAACATTGCCAGATGCACATTTTTATTCTTATTGGTGCAAATTGTTTTTCTCTTGGCGACTTTTATTACATTCCCCCAATAGTGCTGAAAATATTGCAGTTGGAAAGACACCAATGGGGTAATGTAATAAAAACCAAAAAGTTTGCTCAAGTGAAGTAACCCATAGCAACAAAGAAAATATATAAAAGATATACTGTAAATAGTAAATGCTACCTACTGATTGGCTACTATAGGTAACTAGAAGCTAACTATATAACCACAAATGTATCAAAGAATTCTATAAATGTTCCATGTTTTCCAAATCAGCTATAGTATCCCTGAATACTAGTGCCCAAAATTGTAATAAATATTCAAGGTGAGGCCTTATCTATAACATTTATGAGAAATTAAATGATGCCTTTGCTCCTTGAGTCATTTGCTCTGTATATGCATAAACAGAGAAAGAAATATTTTTTAACTTAAAATGATTGGCAGCCATACTATTTTAATTTGTTTTATTTTGTAAGGATTCTTTTATATTCTATTGTAGGAAGATTACATAAAGTGCTTATCATATGTGTGAAGGTATCAAGCACCATACAATAGGACAAGGAGCTCATTTTGACACAAGTACCTTTAATGAATGGGAGTTTTTGTGCAACCGACTGCAGGCCACTTAGTATGACCACAACTGCACATATACTTTTAGATGACCCCTGAAGGTTTTAAGTACTTTGAAAGTCAGTGTGATTTACAGAATATATAGCATAGTATATAATATACCATATAGCCACAATCATTCCAACTTTGACAATACCTTCCTAAGGCCCTTACACACAGGCATTTGTTCCTGCATCCTCCTGCACTTAATCCCTCATGTACCCACCATTGGGTACAAATGCAGCCCATGTTTCCTGATTGGGTTGTGCTTACATGTGCAGTAATGATTACAGCCTGATCAAGAAGCATGGGCTGTGTTTCTTCCGCCTGTCCCCAGTAGTGAAACACATGAAGAATTAACCACAGTCGGATGCAGGAACAAATGCCTGTTTGTAAGGGTCTTAATAATCATTTTGTTTTTAGAGAATTATAATTATTTCAATGTGAAACAATTGAGAGTGAGTTGAAAGCAGTAAAATCCAAAGCTATTTAATTTCCATCAATCAATGTTTATCTAGATTAAGAACACCTGCTACAAGCAAGGGAAACAAAAAGTAAATACATTTTAATGTAATCAAATATATCTGGAAGCAAACAGAAAATTTCCTTTGAAATTGGGCATAATTGAAATGATAGGTTCAATTAACTTCGCTGTTTAACTTAAATTCTAATCAATTTTTGCATGTTATATTTGCTCGCTCTTTGCAGCATTGAAATCAAATGTAATGTGTATCCTGTGTACCCTTTGTAATTTCAGAAATCAATGGAAGACATTTCTTTTTAACTTCACATTGGACTTTTTCAAGTGTTAAAAGCTATTGAGTTTTTCTTGATGATGTGGGGCAACCACAACGTCTGACTTTATCATCTTGGTTTATTTTCATGTCTTTGACCTGTAACAATGTAGAAAAAGCAGATATACAGTAATTCAGAAATTCAATGCAGCTTTGTGTAATAAAATAGAGTACATTTTTTTAGCATGACTGGAATATTTGCCACCATTACCTCCTCCTAACTTACTTTTGATCAGCCAATTTCCTCCATTGAGGTCCTTGCTTCATTACTTGCCCTATGCTGCTCTTTAGTGCTGACCATTGTCCTACAAGGTACTTGCAGTGTTATAGCTTGCTCTTAACTAAACGTTTTTCCATCCTGAATTGAAAAATCTAGTAGGATGACTGGTGAAATGTCTTCAAGAAAAATACAGCAAGTCCAGTTCATTTGACTTATTACTACTGATTTGTTTTGCAGTTTTGACCCAATATTTTTTATTCTTTCTGTTATATGATAGTTAAGGTGTAGTTAATGTGTTTTTATGCTTTATCATACTGTAGAATGTTCTATTTTCTGAAATTACATAAATTACTTAGCCCCCAACCATCATTATTTCATTTTTAAATTCATTCTTTAGTTTTTATGTCCTTTCAAGTTATGAAAAATAAGTGGATTACAAAAGTAATTTGTAAATGTGGTGTTTAAAGGGGTAGTTCACCTTTAAGTTAACTTTTGGTATGTTATAAAATAGCCTATGCTTAGCAACTTTTCAAATAGTCTTCATTTTTTATTTTGTATAGTATTTGCCCTTTGCTTCTGAGTCTTTCATGAAAGTCTGCTTTCGGAAACCGCACATCATTTGCGGCATGAGTTCCTTTAGGTTTCACTTCTGGCACATTGATTCACATAGGGGGCCCATTTACTAAGGGTCAAAGTGAATTCAAAGTGAATTTTCAAATTCAAAAACTTTGAATTTCGAAGTAATTTTTGGGTACTTCGACCATCGAATAGGTCAAAATTCGATTCAAATTGAAAAAACTTAGACTATTCGACCATTCGAAAATCAAAGTACTGTCTCTTTATTTCTACAATTCGATGGTCTACTTTCGAAGTTTTACCACTTCGAAATTCAACCCTAAGTAAATGTGCCCTTAGTATGTGATTCACTGAAGGCAAGTCAATTGCATATTTAGGTACAAGCCACAAGGGAAACTGAAAGTAACCATACTCAAGGCAGATTTTAATTCTTTACCCTTAGAACTTGCCTGCAATTAGAGCAACCTGAATGGGCTCACGTGGCTGTATGGGCCATATATTTGCACACAGTTCTGTGAATAACATTCAAATGAGCACAACTTGTCATCCATTTTAGTGATATCCACCTGCACTTGTGTACAAAAAAAAATCAGCTCTATCTTATAAGATAGAGCTATTTAGATTTATACAAAATGCTATTTGGCCATGTTCTGTATATGTGTTTTTATGGAGGATTCCGACCATTTCCTTTATTGCTGCTTTCAATATTAATTCAGGCAATTGCAGACCTACAGTAGTAATGAGACTGTAAGACATTCCAGTAAAGGAGGAGACAATAGCGAAGGTGAGTAATGGCACCAGGTGCCCTGGGGAGGAATGTGGCAAAGATGAATTCCATTCACCATGAAGCAGTAAACAAGTAGGTCAATATTTTTTCTGCATCTCTGTCTGGCAAATATGAGGGAGGTAGATTTTGTATGAAAATATCTTTCTAATATATCATCTCTTACTATACAGTATAAATATACAGTATAATTTTTTTTTTTTTTTACTATATCAGAGCCTCTTTAGCCTCTTTGGACTAATGCTTTCTCTCTTGTTCTCTCTAAAGCAGACACTAACTGGTTGGGATTTGTATCATTGACCACTTGATCTGATGAATTAACTTTTTATCGGCTATTGTATATTAAATAATTTTACTAATAAATGTCAAATACATTTACCCTGTAAGTACCTTATATCCTCCAGGAAGTTGGTTGAAATACAAAGCAAACAGCTCTGCCACAATATACCCATATCTATATCTGCTAAAACTAGAGCTCAAACAACTTAATAACCAAAACCCAGATTTTTAATGCAACCATTATGTTTGAGTATGTTTGAGTGTTGCCCCCACTTATTTACTTCCTTTATTAATACCAGTAATCATGATGAAATGATCATACTCTTTAAATGCCATTGCAAGGTTGATGAAGTGGCAAGTGTCTAGAATAAAATCAAACTGTGCCATGATTTCTCCTAAAAATAATTTGTGCTGTGCCCTGGAGAATACATGCGTCCATCAGTTTTTACTCAGGTACATAAATGATCCCTGCTGTCTTGATGTTACGCAAACTGGCACATCATTATGTCAGACACCATCAAGGCTGAAGTATGTGTCATAAAGTAAGTCAAGGTGAGTGTCATTTACAAAATTATTTTAATGAGTTTCATAGGACCTTACTCCAAGTAGACTGTATTTTCTGAATGGAATAGTGTCATAGTTTGCTATGGATAAAAGAAAAGAAACTTTCCTCTCGGTGTTATTAAAACAAAAAATGCTGTTGGTGGTGTGGGATTTTAATTATTCAAAACATTGACTTATTCCAGATGTTACTATACTTCTTTTTCTTTATTATCATGTCCTCACTGATTGCCAGGAGTTTGACATGCCTCTCTATATGAGAAACATGATTATTTAAATATGGTTTAGCCATTTTCTGTTCGCTTGCCATAAGTATCCGTCAGGCATAATCTATTGCAACATCAAAATGTCATATTAAAAGAGCTGTTTTGACTTTGGAAATCAGCACTTGATTAGTCTGAGTCTTCACTGGTTGTCTGGGCTGTGCATACTCTAAGCTCTCCCTTTGCCCCCTCTTCATTAGCAAGAATCTTCTTATGTCACTAGGAGTAACAACACAATCCACAAGGAGTACTTCACTTGATTAACTTGAACATTTTTAAAATATAGCGTGATTGAATTAAAATATTGTTACTTTCTCTTCAATCGTTCAGTATTAATTATCGAGGACAGGATGAATGCATTACAGTTAAATGGCAGACTACTACTAATCAATACACATAAAAATAAATGGTTTTATTGATACTTTCCCCCCATAATGACCAATTACTTTCTCTGCAAAGTAACAGTTTAATTTAGAAAATTGATTTCGCTCTTTTCTGTTATTTACACAAAAGCCTTGCTCCATAGTTTAATTTTGGGCTTCACGATACACAGCCGGCTCTGTGAATGAGATTCTTATGAATAATCAACTTGTGTTACAGCAGTGGACATTTGGCTATGTGGGATATTAAGCAAGTAATCACCAGAGAATAAAATTAATAAAAGTGTGACAAGGCCTTATTAAAATCAAGGAAACAAAGCTCACACTGAGTCAGATGAATTGTTCTACATGCTGGCTGCTCTTTGTAATATTTTCTAGCTTGAAACTGGGTCATCATTCATCAAAAATAATTATTTCCCCCCCAAACAATTAGTGTTTTGCATTATGAATTTATTACATTAATTTTCCTGCTGTACTGTTTGCAAGCAGGCATGTCCAAATGGGGAACCTACAGCTATGGATGACCTACAGCTTCCATCACCCAGAAGGCTAACCTGGAACGTTCGTGAGTTATAAGAAAAAATATTAAAAGATAAATAAAAACAGACATGTGTAAGTGGTGTTTTTTAGGGTTAAATAGCTCACTTTTTGGGGGTTATTTACTAAACTCTGAATGCCAAAAGCCTGAAAAAATTTGTGTTTTTTTTTAGTATAGAGGCCGAATTTTTAGTGGAAAAAAAGCCACAGATTTTTCGGGATTTATTATACCCTGAGGATGAATCCGAAAATCTGGCATCTCAGACCTGTCAAGGTTGTATATAAGTCAATAGGAGAAGTCCCAACGTTTTTGTATGCGCTGGGTTTCATGCAATAACCCGAAGATTTCGGGGTTTTCAGGCAAGAATCGGAGTTTTTCGGTGGAAAATCTGGAAAATTTGTACGATACGTATTTTTAATGATTTTTTGTGGTTGTTACAAAATCTTCGGAAAATATATCAATAAACAAGGCAAAAACACCCGTGTGGAGTTTTTTCAGAAAAAATTTATATAAATTCGGACTTTGATAAATAACCCCCTTAATATCTGGTCTGGCATAATCTAACCTCATTTAAAAAAAAACCTGTAAATAAAGTTGCTTTTTCAGTTAGTTTCAATAGCAAAGAATTTATAAGCAATATGTTAAATTAATGACTGTTTGAATATGTTCTTTGATATAGAAATGTCATGTGAATCCTAAAGGCAGATGGCTCTGCCCCACTGGTGAGCTAAAATCAATTGCTGCGAAGCTGAATTAAAATGAAAGGCTATATTAAGGTTAAGACTACTGAGCAGCTTCTGGCTTTTTGTCATTGCAAGGTTTCCTATTAGTATACATTTTACTGTAGTGTTTATTAAGCACAGGGTTCTACCAACTGAAGTGTGTAGTGCTGACCAGTGAAAAAGGACTATATGACACATGCTAAAAATGAAATTCAAAATTTACTAATGGAGCCCCCCCCACACGGCCAATAAGCACCACCCTGTGTTAATTTACAGCAGCCCCTATATAATATATATAAATATGTGTGATAAAAATAATTTCTTGCTATGGACTTTATACATTATAAATTTCTGTAAAGTTTGTCGTGATATAAATTTAAATATTATTCTTATATTCTAAGGTCTCTTAGGAATGACTAGGCAATAGCTTTATGCAGCTTATAAAGCTATTCTAAATACAATATATGGCTTTTAAATAGTGATGGGCGAATTTCTGCGCTTCTCCGCCGGCAAATAAATGCGCACATTTGCCGGGAAATTAACGGATGCCCATTGACTTTCAAGAATTTTTTACCCAAACGGGAAAAATTCGCCCATCACTACTTTTAAATTCATGACTGGTTATGATGGTTATTTGGCCACTGTGTTTCCAAAAGGACACCATTCCATAAGGCACATGGAGTTGGGGAGGCCGATTCACTTAGCTCGAGTGAAGGATTCGAATGAAAAATACTTCGAATTTCGAAGTATTTTTTTGGTACTTCGACCATCGAATTGGTTAAATTCGTTCGAATTCGAACGAAATCGAACGAATCGAACGAAAAATCGTTCGACTATTCGACCATTCGATAGTCGAAGTACTTGCCCTTTAAAAAAAACTTCGACCCCCTACTTCGGCAGGTAAAACCTACCGAAGTCAATGTTAGCCTATGGGGAAGGTCCCCATAGGCTTGCTAACCTTTTTTTGATCGAAGGATTTTCGTTCGATCGTTGGATTCAAATCCTTCGAATCGTTCGATTCGAAGGATTTAATCGTTCGATCGAACGAAAAATCCTTCGATCGATCGAACGAAGGATTAGCGCTAAATCCTTCGACTTCGATATTCGAAGTCGAAGGATTTCAATTCGAGGGTCGAATTTCGAAGTATTTTTAACTTCGAAATTCGACCCTTAGTGAATCTGCCCCTTAATCTTAAATCAAATTCCACCTAGATATTTTATGTGTTTGGTGTGACCTACTGAAACAATACTTACTCTTCTATGGTTGTTGAAACATTGCATGGAAGTGCATTACTATCAGTCAAGGTGACATGTACCTAAACACATACAGTAACAATAAGTAATCATTTAAATTTAAACACAATCAATTTACAAGCAGTACAGCCCACATTTTTCCTAATAGTCCTACTGCAATCAGATAATCAGGCTATCCTATTTATAACAATTAGTCCTATCTAACGATATATCATTAAATAGCACAAAGTTTGCATCTGTGACGCTGGAAGTAGAGAACCAATCATTGTTACTAACCCATCTTACATGAACTTCATCAGGATCTTGGTTTATGAGGATCTTGGTTTGGTGACATCACACATTCAAATCATCCTTTCATTGCATTAATCAATCTAAATATAAAGTAAAAACAAGATTCAGATAGTGTTAGAGATAATAGGATTTATAGTATAGTATTGCTTAGCTGCTAATCACCATGGTTCAATTCCTATTGACATGAACGGAAGTAACAATGGTCAGAAAGAATGATTGAGTATAATAAAAATGTACATCAGCATGTTTGGGGGAGATAATCACTTAACAGAAGGTATTTTGTCTGTGCACTACTAGTAAGAATATCAAAACATGCAATAGGATTTATGAGTTTATTAATTAAAACAATGTAATTAAGAACCGCATACACTATTATACTACTATATTATTATACTAGACCTAATACTTTAATATATATAGTGAACCTGCACTATTTGTGTATATGCACTATTTGTGGTGTTCACCCCATATTGTTTCTTATTCAGATGAATGGAAAGAACCAAGGATCTCCTCCTACCTGTCACTAGCACACTGCTTGGGCCATGGCCCTTATTGTTTATAGAGCCTCTCTTTGTGATAGAACATATGCGTATTTAGTGCTTACTTCACAGTATTGTATATGTATTCCTTAATATAAATTAATTAATTGATAAGCGCCTACAATTTCCTCTTTATCCTTAATAATATTTTCTATTGATTGGTTTCATATAAGAAAATTTCCTTACCAGAACACTGTGACACTTGCATACAATAAGGCAGAAATAATTGTGAGGATGAAACCTTTTTGTATTTTTCATTATATACTCTGGGCACATTGCATTTTTATTCATTGGTATCTAATACTTGAAAACATGAATGTATTCAGGAATTTAGTACTAGAACAGAGCTGTAAATACTATAGTATTGGGATCTAAAGTGTACGAAAAAAGAAAGTGAGTCAAAATAATCGAAATAATACCCTTACACCTAAATACAAGAGGGATTCCATTAATGGCAAATGGAAAAACTAGAAGTGATGTTTTTCTAAGGGACAGTGACTTCCAATAAATAGAAATATTATATATCACAATCCATATAAAACCCCACTAATAACAATCATGTAAAGTCTCTGAAGAACACAAGCACCCCTGCCACTTATTGTATTATTATTATTATTGTATTGGCACAGTAGTAAGATACAATAGCCTTTTTTTTAAGCCATTTGTTAAAATTTGCTTAAAATTGATTCAGTCAAAATGTTCTTGTGATCTCATATTGTATATTAATAATTTAATAGGCAACAAGACTAAAAATTGAGAGAATATAGAGAGACATTACATTTTCAAAGTTTATTAGTTTAATGGCAAATACTCAGGAACAAATTCATGGGAAGCTTTATTCACATAAATCACAATTTGCAAATCACTTTGACAATGTTCTGTTGCCAACTGACAGGCAAGTCAGAAATATTTTACCTTATATTAATCTTGATTCCATGCCAAATGGCCAAACATTTTCACATAACTGATAGCCAGGAAGATGGCATGTCTGTTAATATGGGTAAATATGCGTGAAAATTAAATATAAAAAACACCTATTTGGGTCCATACTCCTTGGAGCTTTGCTTGGCTAACAGCATGAAAGAAATAACAATTATATATAAAGTAGCATGTACGTATATGGTAGTTGTAGACTACACTATTAAAACAAAAAAATTGTAAGATCAAGTGAATTGAAGAGAGTAGAATAATACACACTGGGTTTGTGCTGTATTTGTGTAGTCACATTAAGAAATAGTTTTTTTCGATTGGAGTGAATTAGGAAGGTATTAATATATTTGCACATATACCAAATTTGCACATACCCAGAAGAGGAGATAGGTTGTTTTGAACCATTTGTTCTGAGATGACCCATCACATCTGGCATGTGCATTGGGGCTTGCTAAATGTTATATCAAAATTTGGAAGCATCTGTAAACAGGAATGTGATCTTATTTCAAAATGCCACTCATATTAACTCCTCAATTTCGCTGAATTGCAGAATTCACCATGCATCAGATGTCTAAGGCAGCAAACAGATGGAGGGGTGCAGGTAGTGAATCTGTTCCCTAATACTCAGATGTCTAACCTACTGACTTACAGATGCTTGAACTAAAACTCCCATGATCCCTTGACAGCCTTCAGCTGTCAGGGGATACTGGGAGTTGTAGTTCAGAAGCAGCTGGAGGGCAGGAGGTGTTATGTCCTTGCTTTAACACATGCTTAAATGTATATTCTGGGCTTCCATTTGCCTTATTTTACAGATACTAAATAAACCAGAAAACACTCCTTGGCTGACATTGTTTTAGAAGGGCTCCCAGTTACAAAAATGTCAGTGCTACAGGGAAACCTAACAGTGTGAAACAATATTATACTCTTCATCACTTCTAAGTACCACCTTGAATTTAGTTTTAAAACCTAATGTCATGTTATCTAGATGCATTTCTTAAATGACCACTATTGTACTTGGGTTGTGTGCAGCATATGGATAAGTGAGCTCCTGTGATAAAGACTTTAAAGGGCCTATTTAAATGAATTTCCTTAGGATACATTTTTGTCTGCACTATAAAATGTAGTGATTTCTCTTTTACTACTAAAATCTGATACAGCAGCCTGTTTTCTAAAAAGAAACATTATGTTATATCCCGTTAAACATAGTAAAACTTTAAATTTCCCATAAAACAGGCCATTTAATTACATATTAAAAGTGTAATTTTCCCCTCGTCCACTACTTGGTATATGTAGAATTGCCAGAAACCTTTCAGCTGTATTAGTTCTCAAACTTATATTCAGATGCAGTCATATATTACTGTTGATAATGTGATGTCAGTGAATAGATTGGAATTTTTCACTGTCTTTTATCAAGATAAATTGTTCTGTCAATTGCAAATGGCTGCAAAAGTATTAGCACTCTGCACACTATATGACTTTTCATTCCCAGCAAAAATAATGTTTAAGGCCTTTGCACAAAATGTATGGCTGTGGATCTCCCCCCATTCCCAATTTAACTGCTTTTTAAAAGCAAGATTTATATCTGTAAATTAGGAGTCCTGTTGCAAGATTATATCATGCATCATAAACTTTGGATCAATACAAAGGCGGGAGCTTGATGGTACTAAGAGAAATACCTTATTCTCCTCTGTACTTGTTCAATACCATTGTTAAGCAATGGTGGGAGCAGCTGCAGAAAAAAGGAACTTTATCTTGGCTCCCTTCCATCTACACATCCGCAGCATCCCAGAGTAGCAATATGCTCAATGGTCTTTTTCTTTCAATAGGTTTCCTAGTAATTGGCTATTTCACACTTGTGAGGCTTGATCTGTCACAGTGCAAAGGGCGGGCCACCAGGCTGTCAAGGTCCAGCAAGCTGGTCATTCATCAATTATTATCAGCTTTTACAAGACCAGGGAAATCCTGTGAAGCCTAGCTTTTATCTGATCAGTAGCACTATCAGTGTAATTCTATTGCAAATCTGATATAATTACCATGGGAACATGAGTATTAGCTTGTCAAGACTGCTAAAACATTTGCAAACTATCACATGCCAATTTCCAAGGAAAGAAGTTCTACTCTGAATATCATCTGCTAGAATCGGGCGAACACCAAATGATTCCTCATCAATTCTAATACTCAATTCATTCATGTGAGACAGGGAAATACTGCAAAATGGCTTGTTATGAAACATAAGCACAGTGCTAGGAAATCAGAAGCTGTCACCAAAGCATCCCAGCCTCGGAGCAAAAAACTGTGAATTCTCCCATTTTATTTTTGTCAGCAGTGAATTTAAACCTTCACACATAGAGCTGTATATTTAAAGGGATATTATTAATGCCAAAACTGTCTATGTATATATCAACGTGGAATGTTTAGTTAAATAAATCAGTGCAGAAAGATGTCATTTTTATTACATACCATACATAGTTACAAACAATAAAGAGAAACTTTAAAGCCTTACATTGCAAAAAGATGTATTGAAAATGGGTCTGGCCTCGAGACATTACGTCTTGTAGGGAAAAAAACAAAAAAAAATATCATTAGACATATATCACAGAGCAAAGTGTAATTGCACATAACCATTTTATTGGCACCAACATAATGTTTCTTTTCAGTAAAGAACTTTTAGTAAATACAATGCACACTTGGGTAAAGCAATAAATGCAGTTTTTTCCACTAACTTGTGATTTTGAAATGTCTCAAAACCAATATCAAAAATTGCTTGCAGCATCCATTTTTTTAAGCTTATGATTTTTACATATGACAATTATCTAATACATAATAATATAATGTAATAAAGATGTTAAAATGCAAAATTTGAACATGTATTCTTTTATCTGTCATCTTTTATTAAAGATTATTGGTGAAAAAGGTTAATTGAACATCTGCAGTGGATTTTTTTATAATAATGATGGATCCTCCAAAAATGGTTCAGGATAACCCATCAACCTCTGTACATAAATAGGTTAATCACCCTCTCTTTCTATTTAAGTTCCAAATATTGAAGAATTTCTTTACTAGTGACAAGAGGTCAAGGTAGCATAGGCACACATTCATTTAGAGTGTGAGTGCTGTAAACGTTACTTCTGGTATGCTTATCAATACACCAGTTAGGATCATTACATCATAGGATCATTACTCAAGCTCTTAATAAACTCTTCCACTACTAATGAGTGCCAGAATGACAGAGTGCATCATTTGCAATACCCTCCTTACATCTGGCTGAATTCAGGGTAATTAAAGATGGCAGATATCACCAAAGTCCCTTTCCACCCATGACATTACCTATTCATAAGGTACAAGCCCCAAAACACTTGACGCAAGAGTCATAAATGGCTTCTTCTTGAGTGTAGTTAGGCAAACCACAAAAGCTTCCTGCTGAAGAATAAACAAATATCATCCTACGCTCTAAAAATTCTGTTTCTCCCTTACACTTGGGGGAATTTATCTCATATTTTAAGAAAACCATGCTCAACCAAACTCTCATACATGATTTTATCTTATTTATCAAAAAAATAACTAGAAAAAGTTGGGTCAGGAAAAAACTTGATAAAATCGAGCAAAAACTCTCATTGCACTAATTTTTTGGATTTGACGCCCAAAATCGCTCAATTCACACAAATTTTTAAATTATTTGACGAAACCCAGCATCATGCCATTGACTTCTACATGACCTTTGAGAGGTTTGAGATTTTAGGATTCAGACTTTTGGCAGCTTCAGGGTAATATGAATCTCAAAAAGTTTTTTCCCCTCTAAAAATTTTAGTTTTTGCCAAAAAAAAACGGAACCAGAAAAAAATCGAGGTTTAGTAAATAACCCCCTTAATGTCCAACCCTTTATCTGTCTTGCTTTACTGCAGTCATCGATACTCTAGCAACCAAGTGGTATGCCAATAAATTAAAATATATTTTATTCATTTAGTTTCTACTGAATGATCTAACTTTTGATCTAACTTACTTAATTTGACTTAATTCAATAAAAGGTGCAAACTTTCTTCAGGTCTAGTAGCTGATGCCAACCAAACAGCATATAGCATTTACTGTAACCTTACTTAGAACATAATTCAAAAGTAAAATACATGTTCTAGCTCAAAATATCTCTCTGCTTTTAACCCAGTCTAATAGGCCTATTCAGATTTCCTTTTTTTCACGAATAGTACTTTTCTTTAAAAATTAGTTTTTCTTTATTTCTCTAAAACTCAAAAAATTCAAGAGTTATTAACGGGCATATTTATCAAGGGTCGAATTTCAAATTTAAAAAACGTTGAAATTCGAATTCAAAAAGACCAACCAAAATTAAGCTTTTTCTTGGTCAGTTTTTTTCCCAAAAAAACCTTTGATTTTTCAAAGTCCACCAAATGACTCCAAATGGGTTCTAGGAGGTCCCCCATAGGCTTAAACAGCAATTTGGCAGGTTTTAGATGGTGAATGGTCGAAGTTTAATTTTTAAGTACATGATAAATTTCGATATTCGAATTTTCAAATTTTTATCAAATTTGAATCGAATTTGGACTATTCCCTAGTCAAAGTACACAAAAAATAGCTTGAAATTTAAATTTTTCCATTCAAAAATTCACCTCGACCTATGATAAATCTGCCCCTATATGTGTAAAAAACATGAAAAACTGTAATACAAACCTTCTTCGAGATTATTAGACAGCCTGATGCATAATTAAGTAATTTTGCATTCTTTATATGAAGAAACTTTCATCACCAGATTTTACTTTGCTTTTTTTCTCCTACTCTATTTGATTTTTAAATTCATATTTCATATTAATATACAGCTAGACTACTCTGTGCACTAAGCTAATTATAGTTTTCTAAGAGAAAAATATAAATTTTTCAACAGCAGTGTTGATGGAGAGAACCAAACATGAAAAATAGCTGAGGGAGTCAGATGGGGAAAAGTGAAAACATAGTATCTGTAAAAACCAAAGTGATTTAAAATGCTATTAAACATTTCTGATAATCTATTTAAAATTTTGAAGGACCGTGCCACTGTGTTCATAAATCTACAAGTTGAGGTTTTCACCGTTGCATTAGAAAAAAATGAAGAGACAATGATGCATGTCTAATTGTAATGTATCACAAGATTATCTGTCAAGTCCCTAGAGTGTAGACCTGATAACCCTCCATCATTCATTATTCATGAAGTCCATTCAATGTTAATATATATAAAGACTGGCATATAAGGCCATTTTCGCTCTTTGTGGCATCTGCTCATGTTATGTTTGTTGGCCTAATCATGTCTGATTCCCATGGTAATTTTTAACATGCAAGAGAAAGGCATCATTAAAGTGACTAATTGACAGTGCAATCATGCTGATTCTTATTCATACACTTAGGTCAAATTTTTTTTTTACTCCACAACATATTCATGCAAAGTTAGAATCTTGAAATATTCACAGCTTAGTTGCGTGGTTGTTTTTTTATCACAACACTCAAAATTGAAATAGTGTATCCTCTAACACTTAAAACAGCTGGCAATTATGGTATGGCCTATGTCTCAAATTGTCATATTTGGTCCTTTGGATTAGATTACTATATATCAGAGTTTCTGCTGACCTATATTCTCCAATTAATTATTCTTTAGTATATTTGAACACACAAGGACCATGGTACAAATCAGAACATTGTCTAATGTCTTAAAGGAGAAGGAAAGGTTACATCACTTGGGAGGGCTACGTTATTTAGAACCCCCGAGTGATCACGTCTTTCACCCGTTACCATTTTGGATTTTGGAAAGCATGCAATAATTCAGTAGTGTTGTGTTTGAAGAAGAGAATAACCCATCTAGGGCAATAGGTAAGCAATTGGAATTGGCAGCCCCCAGGGATTTTACCTTTCCTTGTCCTTTAAACTCTCCCAAGCATTTTCTACATACCATCTCTAGGCAGTACATTTCAAGTACTGAACATTTACAAGAGAATCAATGTCAAGTTGGGACAGATGTTTTGACTTGTAGGGTTCCTAATAAGAGCACAATGTTGGTTAAACAGCCTAATGTGCTCTGTGTTTTAGTAATCTGTATTAACCTAGCCAAGTTCTTTTGTTTGAGAGCAATTCGTTTTGAAAATAAAAGCAAAAATTGGTTGCTACTAGAAACCTACAGTATGTTAGTAAGTGAGTTCTTATGTGTATATGCATTGCTCAAAAGTCTAATTTTTTTCTCTAGTTTATTAGCTGTTGTTCTGAATTTGTTGGAGAGTAATCCGTGAATGTGAGTTCATCCTTAGTTTATAAAAACATGAAATTGGTGTTGGTATAAAGAAGAAACAACCACCCACAGGATTATTATTATGTATTTATAAAACACTCACATATTCCACATATCTTTAAAATAGATAGGTGTATACATTGAACATACACCTCATATACAAAAATGCAACTAATAAGTGAAACAAGAGGTAAGAGGACCCTGCTCTATAGAGCTTTGTTAGACATGCCTCCCTTACAAAACACAATAATAAATAATACCAGACATGCATCTAACTTTTAGATGGTTACAAAAACCACAGCAACCCCCCCCCCACAACCATTGACTTGAATGCATTTAGTGTAAAAAAAAGCCCATTGACTTGCAAATGTTTACTTTTTTACTGAAATGGGGCAGATTTGCTCATGGCTTATGTGTATGTATTTTTAGAACATTATGCCATAAACATTATGAAATATGCACCAATCAAGCACTGATCTCAGGGGATGCCCTATGCTGCTAATGGTAAAAATATTATTATGAAGCTAGACAACGATCTGACACATACTTTGATGATACAGATACAGCTATGTGAAACACAGGCTTGAAGTACTGTTTTAGATGGACTACCAGCACAAGAATCAGACCTCAAATCTCTCTTCTGTTTCATGCAAGATCAGAGAAAAATGCCCTAAAATCCAGATGCACCTGTAAATTTCTCCTGAATAACTTCAAAAACAAAGAGCTAGACTAGTGTATTTGTCTGCATGTTCCCATTATTTTATTTCCAATTGAGTACAGGTATAGGATCCGTTATCCAGAAACCCGTTTCCAGAAAGCTCAAATTACAGAAAGAACATCTCCCATAGATTCCATTATCATAAAATAATCCAAATTTTTAACCATTATTTCCTTTTTCTCTGTAGAAATAAAACCATACCTTGTACTTGATTCAAACGAAGAAAGCATTCATCCTCATTGGAAGCAATACCAGCTTATTGAGTTTATTTAATGTTTATATGTTTTTCTAGTAGACCTAAGGTATGAAGATTCAAATTATGGAAAGATCCATTATATGGAAAACCTCAGGTCCCTAGCATTCTGGATAACAGGTCCCATGCCTGTATAGTGTAAAGGCTTTATGCCAGTTGTATGATAAAATATTTTTCAGGAAACTGTCTCACTAATTTGATTAGATGGGTTAAAATGAGCCAACTCAATATAATATTTAAGTTTTATGTTGCAATGCTGCATGAATATACCTGTGTCATGGTAATAGCATCATATAAATCATAGTATTACCTAGAAAATGCCTAGGTACACTATATGGTCTATTCAGTAATGTATAAATACATATTAATAATAGATTAGATTAAAAGACAAGTTATTTTTGAGGATCGCATAATAAACCCATTTGTTTTGTCACCAATATGGATTCCTGCAGTACTGTTATATTATTACAGACAAAAGGGAAATGATTAATATGATTTGAATTATTGCTTAAAATGGACTCCTGAAATTCAGAGCTTTCTGGATAATAGGTTATTCAAATAAGAGTGTACATTTTTTTTATTTTGAAAATGATCTCTAGATCATAAGGTCAGTTTAGGTAACTTAAAACATTGTTGTTTACAGTCATTGTCTTAGAAATGCCAATTAACCACTGGGGGTCATTTATTGACACTGGGCAGTAACCCATGGGAACCAATCAGATTGTTGTATTAATTGTTCAACAAATTAATTAATTGTTGCAAAAAAGAAATCCTTTTACATTTTTTATGCTAGTAGTCTTTTCACATCTGTAGATTGCCCATTGACAATGCTATGTACTGTATAAATATTCCATGAATGGGATTATACCTATGCAGTAACATAATATAGGAAATACAAATGCAAACTTGACATTACTACTCAGAAGAGAAAATGTAAAATACTGTATGTCCTTTTTTTCAGCAATTGACTAAAATGAAAAATAAAGATTATACAAAACTTCTATATTTTTAGACAGACTCAGATATAATAAGATTAAAACTATGTTTCTAACATAGAGTATGAAGAACTTATGTTAACTTATATGAAAAGCCTTGCAATCATAATAAAATGATTTGCCATATAGTTCAAATACTTCTTATTCTCTTTGTAAGAGGAGATTACTGTATATATGAGTTATAAAGCCTGCAGAAGCTACAGCCAAACACACAGCTGGCTCTAATAATGCCAACAAATGGCTTCATCTATCTCAATGTCATGTAGGTACTGGCAAGGCAAGCTTCATCTCAGAGTGCAATTAAAATCTGCATCATCACTGAGAAAGGTGATAAAGGTGCTGACATCAGAGCTGTGCCAGATTTATCCTCTTCTTGTTGTAGAAGAAAAATCATGATGCCTATCTCAACATTCTGCACCAATAATCAGTTTTTGAATCCCTCCTCAGAAAAAAAAATGATGAAGGTAGCAATCCTGCAAACATCACTACTGTTAGCAATCTTTCCTTATTTTGCACTTTGTAAGAAAGCATTGTTTGATTTATGAGCTCCATTGAAAAGAAGAGCTGTTTTGTGTTCAAATGAAAAGTATAAAGCTTAGGGGGAAATGTAATAAAATTCACAAAGAGAGCAAATTTGCGAATAGAAATTTGCATGTCGTAATGTAATATTCTTCATTAGGCTTTTATTGCTTTGTGACTCTTAGGGGCCGATTCACCAAGGGTCGAATATCGAAGGTTAATTAACCCTCGATATTCGACTGGGAATTAAAATCCTTTGACTTCGAATATCAAAGTCAAAGGATTTTAGCGCAAATAGTTCGATCGAACAATCGAAGGAATAATCCTTCGATCGAACGATTAAATCCAACGATCGAAGGATTATCCTTCGACCAAAAAAACTTAGGAAAGCCTATGGGGACCTTCCGCATAGGCTAACATTGACTTCGGTAGCTTTTAGATGGCGAACTAGGGGGTCGAAGTTTTTCCTTAAAGAGACAGTACTTCGACTATCGAAAAGTCGAATAGTCGAACGATTTTAAGTTCGAATCCTTCGATTCGAAGTCGAAGTCGTAGTCGAAGGTCGAAGTAGCCCATTCGATGGTCGAAGTAGCCCAAAAAGCACTTCGAAATTCGAAGTTTTTTTACTTCGAAATCCTTCACTCGAAGTTAGTGAATCGCCCCCTAAGGGGCAGATTTATCAAGGGTCGAAGTGAATTCGAGGGAACTTTTGAAGTAAAAAAATTTGAAGTAATTTTTTGGATACTTCGACCATCGAATAGGATGCTACGACTTCGTCTTTACTTCGAATTTGAAGTAAAAATAGTTTGAATATTCAACCATTTGATAATTGAAGTACCGTCTCTTTAAAAAAACTTTGACTTCAATATTTCGCCAAATTAAACCTGTTGAAGTGCTATGTTAGCCTATGGGGACCTTCTAAAACCATTTTAGTCTTTACACATCAAAGTAAAATCGTTCAATCGTACGCTAGAATCGTTTGAACGATTTTACTTTGATCGCAGAATGTCCAAATTCGGTGAAAAATACTTTGACTTCGATATTCGAAGTCGAAGTATTTTAATTTGATGGTCGAATTTCAAAGTATTTTACACTTCAAAATTCAACCCTTGATAAATCTGCCCCTTAATTGCGCATTGCAAACCTTTAGCACCTGCTTGAAGGTGGAGTACACTTTTGGAGCAAACTTAACTTTTTAATTAAGACGTTTTATTACATACACTGCACACTATCGCAAACTATAAAATTCGCAACTATCCTACTGTCGTGGGAGGGCGGAAGAGTTCACAAAAGCAAAATTGTTCACTTTACGAGCGAATTGCAAAAGAGTTTTGCGACAGTGACCAATATTACATTCCCCCCATAATCTTTGACTATTTGTACTATAGGTCCCAATTGTGTCACAATTGGGACCTATAGTACAAATAGTAATTTTTATGGGGTTTCATAAAACAGAATAGATCACAAACTTATCAAAGTTCAAACGATCTATATAATTTATTACTTGATGTTTCTGCACTTTAGGAAAGCCCTTGGAAAAAAGTCTTGTTAAAAAGTATATACACATAAGCATACAAATACAGGCACAATCAAAATGAATCTACAGTCCACTGAGTATTCCTTTGTATAATGAGCTTTTCCTTATCTCAAAGCATGGCTTCAGGCTGCAGCTGGGGGAAGGGGTTGTTTATACAGAGGACATCATAGTTGGCTGCTCATTTTTTTATTGTTCTATGAACAGGCAGCGGAATAAGATATAACAAAAGCCATAGATATTAGATAGTAGACTGCACATATAAAAACACATAGCTATTTTCTCATTAAAACAATAGAGAAAAATGATATTCATAAGTCCTAAGCACTAAAACAATGTTTAAAAACTGTTGATCAACCATGCAGGTAGACTATTTGAAATTGTCATGATCTGTGTAGTACAAAACTTGGGATTGGTCCTGTCATCATTGACACCCTTTTGGGGCACAGGTTTTTGTACTGTAGACTGACAGATAGAACATGAACACAGATCCACTCCATGGATCCATGGAGTGGTACAGATAAAAGTTAAACACAATTGTGGTTAAGGCAGGCAAGGGATCAGGGCAGGCAGTAAACAATCAGAGTCAGGCTTATAATTAATAACCAGGGAAGTAGGGACAAGGCATTAGACAGGAGCTGTAGTAAACAGAGCCAGTGTGAGCAATGAAAAGGACAACTTCGAGAAAGTATGTTCAAATTTGTGTCAGAGAGTAAGTAAAGAATAAGTAAATATGAACAGTTTAGTGCTGATATATAATTAGTTAAAACATGCAAAGATTCAGTTGTGTTAACTGCTGAGTGTGGAACAGGAATTTTATATTATAAGCAAGCTCCTTTATAAGTAAGGAACATGAAATGCTATCAATACAAGGTGTCAAAATATAATGATTTAAATCAAATTCCAAACAATTACACAAACAAATACATAGCAATTATCCCATACATTTCATGCCATCTGTTCTTTTACTGCTTGGTAAATCTTAAAAAAGGCTTTTGCAAACCAATAGTTCAAGAAGCACAATATAGAACCCACAGATTCAGATATGAGATGCCTTACTCACCATATGAAGTAGAATCACTTAAAGTCTCCACTGTGGCTAACAAATCATGCACTTGGAATAGACTAACCATGTGCTGTCCTGTTTCCTTTTTATTTTAAACTTTGGAATTAATGGTTTTTTGAGTGGATACAAGGTAGTGTTTTATTACTACAAAGAAAAAGGAAATAATTTAATAAAAAGTTGGATTATTTGGGTAAAATGGTGTGCACGGGAGACAGCCTTTCCATAATTTAGAGCTTTCTGGATAACTTGTTTTCAGATAACTGATCCTATATCTATATAATATAAATTCTATGTTGCTAACTAGGGATGCACTGAATCGACTATTTGGGATTCGGCTGAACCCCCGAATCCTTCGCAAAAGATTCGGGCAAATACTGAACCAAATCCTAATTTCCATATGCAAATTAGGGGTGGGAAGGGGAATTTTTTTTTACTTACTTGTTTTGTGACAAAAAGTCACGCGATTGCACTCCTTGCCCCTAATTTGCAATTAGGATTTGGTTCGGCCAGGCAGAAGGATTCGGCTGAATCCGAATCCTGCTGAAAAAGGCCTAATCCTGGATGTCCAGTCAACAATTATGTAATGACATGTCATTATATTCGGTTTAACCTTTCCAGGTACTCATATGTACAAGGGGGCTCAAACACAGAAAAGTAACCAAGGCAGCTGGGAAACTCTCTGAGATGCCTTCCCCTCTCTCCCCTCATTCTGCCCATGCTCTATTATAGTAACTGATTTCTCCCCTCATTGCAGAACACCAAAATAGATGTGCCCCAAATACCATACTGTCATGCTCACCAATTTGAAAGTAATTCTGCCCTAGTATCAATGAAAATCAGGTTCACTGTTCTGTGAATAGGAGAACAGTTACAATTTGTATAACCCATTCTTCTTCAGTTTAACAAACATCTCTATTGCTTGTCTACATTAAAGATGAGCATTTGCATCTCCATTGGATTGTATATCCCTGCTACTGTGAATGGAAGAGTGCAAGCTTTAGTAATAACTGTAACAACTTGAAGTCTGAGGCCCAAACTTTTACACATGCATTCAGTATGCTACTTGACTTGATACAGCACTTCTAAAACTAAATTCTAAATTGTTGCAAAAGAAGCAACATTTATTTACAAAAATAAATATATGCCCATAAAAATGCAATTTCTTTTTAAGGCTGCCATGAGCTATGAGTGAACAAAATAATTAATGCCAGTACTCACAGGAAGCAGAACAAAAACAGGTGCCGACTCTTTGCTCTATCAACCCTGGATATTTAAGGTACCAGCTAAAGTACCCGTAGTAATGATTTTACAGGTGTACAGTACATTCACAAAAATGTACATCGGAAAAAAAATCATTCATTGCCACACATTTACAGTCATCTGAGTGACTGGTCAGCACACATTCAACCAAATTAAAACAAGTCTATCTCTATCCATATAGGAGGTATATTTATCAAAGAGTGAAGTTAGAGATCACCACAGTCCTCTAGAGTGAAATTCTGCCACTCTCCATTCCCTTCTATGGGATTTTTAATAGCGTATTTATCAAAGGATGAACTTTCACCCATTAATAAATACACCTTGATAAAAGCCCCAATGTGGGCTGAAACGTTGGATACACAAGTGATGTGAAAATAAAATAAGTTTGAACACATGAAAACTTGGCACATAATATATATATACCTCCATGTTTAAGTAGATAAAGGTGTTCTGCCAACTCAGTTTTATGTAATGGAAACAGCCCTAGTGCAACCAGACTACAGTAATTAAAATACTCATTCACGGAGCACATACAATTGAAACCCACAGGTTCTCTAAGAAAACAGATTCTAATAGTCTGAAACCATATCAAGGTTTTCATTATTGGTAATGCATCGACAATAATCCCTACGGTCAGTTTAGAAGAATGAAATGGAATGTATCCAAATCAGCTGATTGAAATGGAACATTGATCAGAATTAGTCTGTTGAAATGAATGGAATTGGTTAATGTAACATAAAGGCCAATATTCTTTACATTTGGCACATAAAAATGAAAGCTAGGGATTTAAAACAACCCCAAATATTGCAAACCAGAAACATTAAAAAAAAAAGAATTAATCTAAGCTTTTAATACACCAAATGAAGTAAAGACTACGGTATTTCAGCATTATTTGCTTTAACTATTTTTTTTAGGTGTGGTAGATGTTTTTCTTTAAAAACCTGTATGAAATGGAAAAAAAAAAATTAGAGAGGTAAATGCAAAGCCAAAAGGAGTGTGCCCATTTGTTTGTCAGAACATGCAAAAAAACAGCAGGAAAGGGTTAACCTCCCACAGTGTAGCAATTTACATTTCCCTAACAAACATGAGTGTAACCTAGGAGTAATGTCTGTCATTGGGATTAGCCTGATAACAGCATACTGAAAAGGGGGAAGTAGTGTGGTTATATCACATAAAACAGGAACATTTGAGTTTTCAATTGGTGACCCTGGAACCTAATGGCTTGAGTATTGAAAGAAATGTAAATTGTTTTTTAACAGATTAATTTTATACTGTAATGTCGTTTTTCAAGCCTTTGTAGCTTTAATTAAATACAGTATACTTTTATGAATTAATTAGTTGAAAATGGGAATTAATCCTTTGAAAATACAGCTATAAAAAGAGGGGGCAATGTATTGACAAAAACCTGTGAACAACACAAAATATGCTGTTTGATTTTAACCTACATGGAAGGACATTCACTGGTGTTTGCTCTGACTCATTTTTGTAACCAGAATATACCTACAAACATCACATTAGTAGAGAAATAGAGTGGACATTGCCCTTGTGTTTGAGGAGTTAGGGAAAGATCCACTTATGTATGCTGTAATACTTCACATATAAAGTATACTATATAAGCAGATTTAAGGAACAATTCATCAAAGTATTTTCGCATTTGCTAATAGAAATATCGCAAGAGCAGTGATGGGCGAATTTGGGGCGTTTTGTTTTTCCGAAAAATTTGCGAAACGGCGCCGGCGAATCTCGCAAATTCACTGTGAATTCATGCCTGGCGAATAAATTCGCCTATCACTACGCAAGAGTTAATTCTACATTTCTGCACAGCGGTATTCTAATCGCATTGCGATACTTATAGAATAGAATTAATCCTAACGCATTATTCACTAACATAAAAGTTATTGTTATATTGTGATAATTACTGTGAAATGTAACACCTCCCAGGAGTAGGTGTTACTAAACAATATCAGATGGAATAATGGAGGAAGAAGTATGAGGAGCTGTAGGGCAACATTTAAAGGCCTTTATGAGGAACTGGAGCCTTATATACAGCCACTAACACATTTTCACGATACCTTGGGCAGGTCCAGAATGCATGTTCTGTTTCATGGAATTATATTAAGTTTCCCAGGGAAAAAAAATGAGTATAATACTGTAAAAAGAGACTCCTACTCTGCCAGTGGCATCCCAAATGTCTTAGGTGCTATAGATTGCACTAATAATGCATGCTATAAAATACCGCACACAATTCAGCTAAAATGAATGTAAAAATATTGCTTCTCAAATTAGTTTAAATTAGATTGCTAAATATTACATCTTAAAGTGAACTTTTAGTTAATTCATCATTAATTCTAAAAATATAAGAAGTGATATCATTTTTAAGGCATGCTATAAATAACACTCACTTTTTTGACCTTTAGTGAATCGGCCCCGTAGTATGTTATAGTGCTGCCAATTCTAAGCAACTTTATAATTGGTCTTCATTATTTATTTTGTATAGTTTTTTTTAATTATTTGCCATTTTCTTTAGACTTTCCAGGTTTCAAATAGAGGTCACTGACCCCATCTAAAAACAAATGTTCTGTAAAGTACCACATTTATTATTATTGATACTTTGCATCACTCATCTTACTATTTTTCACCAGTTTCGCGAATTTCACGTGTAATTCATGGTGAAGCGAAATGGGACAAATTCGCCCATCACTAAACACCACTCCAATATGCTTCTGTGTGTAGCTGCACTGCAAAAGCATGTATTTTTAGGGCAATCTCAGCTTCATGTAGCTGATGCTGCGTCTGTCAATGCAGCTACACAAAGAAAAGTTTAGGTGGGGATTCATGTTTGTATACATGCAGAACTTCAAGGCAAGCGTGTCTTATGGTCTAGCTATATTTCCTCATTTTTGTAGGCGTCAGTTTGAGTTTATGGATACACTTTTTATATGTACATTACATATACATTTATCTTCATTTTTATAATGGTTGAGCTTTTTACTTAATTTTATATGGAAAAACAACCACTTTTTTGTGAACTTTGTGTTTCTTACTAAAACTCAACATCTACCCAAATAGAAACATGCATGAATGTCACAAATGCAAATTATTTCATTCCAAGAATCAATAGTCGCCTTTACATAATTATTGCTGTATGGTATTTATATATTTATTTATATATACACCATTGATTTAAGACGTAAGGGGGATTATGTAATAAAAGGTTTGCAGTAACACATAGCAACCAATCAGCAGGTGCTATTTATAGGTCACATGTTTAAATGCAAACATCTTATTGGTTGCTATGGGTTATTGCTCCGGGGCTAACTTAGTGTCTTATGTTACATATGGGGGAAAGTTCTAAAAAGCAGTCAGTATCATCTGCAAACATTTGCTGCTACTTCTGGAGTGATTGCAGCTGTCTTATCACTGAAAAAACATCCCTCTGCTGTTAGACCTAATTAATTCTATTATCCTAAGGTGGCTGCAAATATTGACTGTGTTATCATACTAGGACACAGTGCCAGCATTTAGGAAATAGTGGACATTACTTATGCATCATTCATTGTGCATAATTCAAAAGAAGTCACCTTAATTTTGCAATCAGATTACCACTAGAACAAATTGAGGACAACAGTATTTGCTAAATCATTTGCTCTTTCTTATGTAACACAGATACATTATTAACATTTTCGCCTCTGCTTATAATGTGTAGACTAATTAGAAAATAAGGAAATAGTTACAAAAAAATCAGAAATTGTAAATACAACAAGACCTAAACCAAAAAAAGACATTATCAGTTATAATAATAAATTTGTGTTGTATACAGTAGTTCAAGATAATATGCACCTACATTGAAATACGAAGACATTAGTGAGCAGGCATCTTCTTTTTTTCAAATTTCCCGGGGAAAACGCATGCGCAGTTGAATGAAATAGCCGACTTTTTAGTTAAAGTTCAGCTTTTCATTCTACTGCGCATGCGCAGCCGTGCGAAGAAAGAGGAAGATGGAAGAGGAACGCTCCATGGTGCTCACTGGTATAACCCCGGCCCGGACCAGTTTTCTGCTGATAGGAGCACCTGCCCGGGGTTTCAGGTAAGTCAATACAATCATTTGTGGGTACCTAACATTTGGCATCCCCAAGGGCACAAAGCCTTTCCTGCTCTGAAATTTCTCTGATGATAAAGTGAGAAAAGAAAGAATTTCCCTCATCCTTTGATGTATAAATACATACAGTATACTTTTATCAAACTATCATTAGATGAACATGAAATCCTATACAATGCTGTTTGGGTACTTAGGACATTGAAGTCCCTATTTGTGTTTATTGAAGGTCATTATGTGTAGCCATATGTATAAGTAAATTGCATGTTCAGTCTATTGTAAAACTGAACATTATTATATAGTTTGGGACACAACACAAAAAGTTTACTTAAGATAGCCTATGCTCTCTTCATGATATACTGTAAGTAACTGCTAAATTACAGTACATAATGTTTTCTTGCTGACTACTCATGTTTTCTCAGTTCCCTTTTCACTTTTTAGAGGACCCTCTGTTCTTCTTAGATTTATGTTTCATTGGTATATTTTGCACATACTGTATCCTTCTCCTATGTCTAGCATGTATTGTACAAATTCTTACAAATGAAAATCATATTGACTAGGAATACTCTGTACGTCCCCAACTTTAATAAGTTGAGTGGCCTAATGTGCAACAAGGATTGTCACTGCCTGGATGAGGTGTACCGGAGCTGCAGCATGGAGATGGCAGGGCCAGTTGTTTTGTAACGTGTGGGTGTCTCAGCCAAGGTAAGAGGCACCTCTGGCTCTGGGGTCACTCGTCCTCTGCTGTGACACTGCAAGATCCTTTCTGTCCCTTTAACAGAGCTCCACACTTGGAGCACGATGGAGCTGGGCTTCTGTTCACTTTGCTCTGCTGTGGTATAAAATGTATTTCATTAGAGATTCCTCATATACAGTTGAAAATGGTTACTTTTGTCACCAGTGCCATAAAACATGTACTACAGATATTGGACCTGTTAAGCAGAATACTCGGGACCAGTGGTTTTCAGAATAATGGATCCATCTGTAATTTGGATCTCCATACTTTATGTCTGCTAGAAACTCATTTAAACATTTAATAAAAATGGTACGGTTTTATTATTACAGAGAAAAGGGAAATAATTTTTTACATTTTTAAATTATTTTATTAATATGGAGTCTATTGGAGATGGTCTTCCCTTAATTTAGAGTTTTCTGTATAACTGCCCCCTTCAGTGAACAAACAGATAGGGAGCCATTTTTCTGTCTTGATCAATGCTGTTGCAGTGTGTGTGTGTGAAGCAATTAAGTTTTTTATGATTTGACCTCACACGTGAATGGTCAAATTATCATCTTCAGATTGTGGGCTGAAAGACCTTATGACACCTGGAAGCAGGCCTCAGTTACTTCCTGTTAACCAATGACCTTTCACTTTTATTTACATCTAACATGTATCAACAATGTATGAGCCATCCATAGTGTTACAAACATAAAACTCTATTTGTTTAAACAAGCCTTTAAACATTGTTTGTTATTTCAGTTTTTGGCCTAATTTAATGTAAAATGTAAACTGAATATGACAATAATCCAATAATTGCCTGTTCATTTTCCATTTCCTTTGCAGAAGAGCCTTTAAATTAAGATTATTAGTAATAATAACCAGAGTGTCTTGGCTAGAATTATTAGGATGGAGGAAGGGCACAGATGTAAGGACTAATTTATCTATTGTTCAGTTACAATGGGAAATTGTCTGAACATCAATCACTGTCTAACTATTCTGACATGTTTAATGAGAATATTCTCTGGCCCTCCCTATAGACAGCTAAGAAGATAAAGGAAATTGAATTTCTATTTTAATGCAACTCATATTTTAATACAAGAACGCACATTAAACTTAGTTAAGATGTAATGGTCTTTCAGGGAGGTGAGCATGATAAACTGTTTATTTTCAGAGAAAATTGAATATATTATGGTGATTGCGTGGCTCAGTGTCCATTTGGCTTTATTATTCTGGGAAAAGTAAGATCTGTATAGAAAAACTGTACATAGTTGCCTATCATAATAATATGGTTAGCTCTTATTTAAAAATAGTCTAACTATAAAGATTGTTAAAAATGTATTGATGCTAGATATACATGTCAAATACAAAAATAAACTAGCAGTTTTGGTGTTCCTTAGTGATGAGTGAATTTTTCACAGTTTCAATTTTTTTTTCGCAGTTTCGCAATTTTTTCAGCGAAGCAAAATAGGACAAATTCATTCATCACTAGTGTTAGGCAATTAGCACATACTAGAGCTATCATTCGTGTATCAAGTAAGCTAGAATCTGTCAGAAACCAAAAATATTTTGCAAGGAGCTACAATCACACAAAACAGATCTTACCCTATTTATTGAAGCCCTCTATGCAGTAGCAGACTGGTGACTTTAATAAATGAGGTAAGCAGAATATTTTTGGTCTATTAAACGGTATGTCCACCTTATTACAAAGTCATGGAAATTTTAGAAATACTTTTACCATTGAAATATGTTTTTAAAAATGTCTAAATGCTATGGCATTTTATTTTAAATTAATTCTGGGTTTAGCACAGTTGCAGACATTGGCAGCAGTAAGAGAGACAGTGAACGAATCCTAATCAGCATCTTAAGTTAATGCACATGCCTGAGCTGTCATTCACTTGCATATCACTTATCCGATTGGCTAGAAATGTATGTACATTAGCAAGGAAGTGATTCAATGCAGAGGAACTTAACAGTATTCTGTCCTCATTGATTTCTTTCTACCCACTGACTAGCTTAAATGTATGTAGTGGTGGGTGGGGTCATTGGGTCCTCTCCTCCTGGCAGGGTAGATAGAAACAAGAGGTTTAGTTTGTGAGTATTTTAATAATTTACATTCAACAAAGCCAACATTTTTGTTTAATGATTATAGTAGCAAAAGTGTTTATTTTGCAAAGTACTTTGGTAGGGACGTTTCACAGATTGCATAAGAAATAGTCAGGTCGACTTCGAATTTCAAAGTTTTTTCAAATTCAAATTGAAGTTGGACTGTTCCCTAGTCGAAGTACCGAAAAATTACTTCGAAATTCTACGTTTTTTCTTCGAAAATTCACTTCGACCTTTGATAAATCTGCCCCTAAGTGTCTGATAAAATTTAAAAAATCACGTTTCACAAAGAACAATCACATATATCAGAAACATCATTTATTTTATGTACGAGAACACAGCCAATTTGGAAAGGCCTATGTCTCCTGAACGCAGCAATAACAAATCTATATTGTTTCAAGGAGATTTCTCAGATCAAAATCTACAAGCAGTTCGCTACCAAATTTCCAAAGCACCGGTCCCCCAAACTGCATACTTCTCATTTCAAGGCCAAACATTCCATTAACAGTAGGTTTACCCTAGAAAACTACCCATTATTAGAAAGAACAGATTCTGGAGAATCAAATATTGGTAAATATATCTTTGTACGCCATATACCAAGTTGGAATTGTTTCCTAAAATGTTTAATAGAATATGTTTAATAGAAATTGGTGAATTTTTTCTACAGCATCATATCTCCCACACATCATTTGGTATCAATGTAAAATGCCATAAATATGATTGCCAGGAGCCCACTGAACAGTCTGATGCCCAATATGTATAGGTTTACCTAAGCATGTGACATATAGGGGCCCTGAAATGTAGCGCCTCCATTTGAGCTATCAACACATTTACATAGTTTGGGGGGCGGGGCAAAGGTAGAAAAAAGTATGTTCATCCCAGAAAACCATATATTTTCGGAAAGTACACATTCCCCTGAATCCAAATTGAGTATGTATATCTTTCTACTCTAAACCACCAAGCCACAAACCTCGCCTATATTTTGCAATTTTGGTGACATTTTCAAAAATCACCTCAACACTTCCAACCTGCAGCATTGTATTTCCCACATACTATTAGGTATCAAGATAAATCACCCCAAATATGAAAGCCTGGGGTCCTCTGAACAGTTGGATGCCCACTATGTATAGGTACACCTAAGCACGTGGCATATAGGGGACCAAAAATGAAGAGCCCCCTCATTTCAGTTACTGCAAAATCAACACATTTACATTGTTGGGGGGGGGGTAAAGTAGAAAAAAGTACGTTCACCCCAGAAAACCATATATTTTCGGAAAGTACAGATTCCCCCGAATCCAAATTTGGTATGCATGTCTTTCTACTCCAAAAAACCAAGCCACAAACCTTTCCTAAATTTGGAGATAAAAGCAACGTTTTTTACATTTCTGAAAATCACCTAAAAATATATATATACATATTGCATAGCTACGCTAAAGGAAGCGGTTTTTATGACATTTTTGAAGATCACCTAAAAATATTACTGCCCGCATTTATCGCACCTAACTTCTTACATACAATTGTAAAACACCATAAATATTTATGCCAAGAGTCTATTGAACAGTTTGATGCCCAATATGCATATATATATACGAAGGCAGCTTGTATGTCCGGACCCCAAATAAAAATGAGTTTTCTCAGGTGCCGATTTGCCTTCTGTGAACATGGACCCTTGACTTCATATTATGTGCCTCCTAACAGCAAAGACCCCCCCAAACCCCCCAAAACCATATATATATATATATATATATATATATATATATATATATATATATATATATAGATATATAAATAAATATATATATATATATATATATATATATATATATTTATATATATTTTTTTTTTGGAAAGTACACATTCTGATGAATCCAACATCAGAACTACCAAACGGCAAAGCTTTTCTAAACGTAGAGGTTTTTACAACATTTCTGAAAATCTCCTAAAAAGTGCCCACACAATGTTTTCCGTACAAAGAAAAATCACCCTAAATATGGACGTCAGAGGTCTACTGAAAGTTTGATGCCCAATATGCATAGATTTACCAAAGTATATGGTATGTACGGACCTCAAATGAAAAATGTGCATATGAATTTTCATGCTGGCCAACACAGCTGCTGAAAAGAGAGCCCCAACTGTGCGTTATGTGCCGTAAGACCCACAAACTGTAAAAAGAAAACCCAGAAAACCATATATTTTTGGAAAGCACATATTCTGGTGGATCAAACTAAGTAAAATATATCTTTCTATACCAAAGTACCAAAGAGCAATACTAAAGATACATAAGGAACAATAATGCAGGGATACAATTGCAATACAACCACAAAAATTATGTAAATCAATGAAATAACAAAATAATTGATTCAACAGCATAATTAGTGACCGAAATCGATTATCCAATAGTCACGCTGTCAAAATAACAAGTTTTTAGGCAAAAACAAACAAAAGATAACAGTACAATGAATAAGTAAAAAAAAAAAACCTGCTAGTGAGTTTTTGTGTATACATGTTTGTGCACTTCTAAAAGTTGTTTGAGTGTGTAAATACATGTAAATAAGTGTAAATAAGTGTACAAAAGGGAACAAGTCTGCTAAAATAAAAAAAATACTTTAATAAAATGTGTGTGTAAGTGTATAAATGTACTGTAAGTATGTGTAAGTGCATGTAAGTGTGTAAAAAACGTGCACTTACCATTTCTTGGAGCAGGAGGATCACTGGCATTGCATGGAGGAGTCCTGGAGATCCATCAAGCAGAGTTATTGCGCAGCAGAAAGTGAGTGGGTGGGTGTGCCTCGTGGAGGAGGTAAGGAAGTAGCAGACACGCCATACATAGCGCATCTGCTACTTTGAAGTCAGATCTGTGACAATTGACTTGACAGCCCCCCAGCCTAGTTGCCCAGGGGGCTGTCATCTCTCCTGACTCTCTGCGGAGGCGGCAAAAGCCGCAGATGCAGAGAGAAAGTCTCAGCTGCAAAAGACTTACACTGTACGCACTTGGCAGCCTGAGACCTGAAACGCCAGCACGTACGCCATATGTGCTTGGCGTTAAAGGGTTAAACAATCAATAACAAAGTCAGGCATGTTTTGTTTTACAATGTTAAACTTTTCCAATAATTAGTTCCCTACCTGGGTTGATAAGCTTAAAAGTGACACTGAAATGTAATTAAAAAGGTACACTCCATTGAACATTTGAAGGTGTTTGACAGTAACATGATGGTAATAGGATAAAGATAGTATCAGATTACAGCTCAGTCCAATCAACCACAGATTTGTGGAAATTCGGTTGATGAAGCATAACTGTAAATTAGACAATCTGCATTGAAAAGTTGCATTTAGGATGTTAAAATCCAAAGATTTTTTTAATTAAAGTATTTGAAAATCATTACTGCCCCTCCAAAAGCCAACCAATGATAAGAAAATGGGAGCATATACATTATGCACCATAGCTTCTATTATTTTAGGATTATAGTTTATTTATTCAAGATTTTAGACATTCAGATTGAACAGAACAGAAGCTCTTTATGGATTCTTGGATATCACAGAAGAATAATATCAAAACATACTTACAGTAAATTACCACATACCCCCTTACCATTTGCTTATGATAGTAAGAATGTATTGTATGTTTAACAACACAGCATTTATTTGACAAACAAGCTGAGTTCATGTCACTATTTACGGTAACTGAGACATAATATATAGCGTGTTTACTTGCACTGACAAAACTGTTAGTGAGTGATATTGTCTCTTTTGTTTTTGTGTCCTTTTTAGCCAATAGATCAATTTCACTAACAAATAACTGGAAAGGATATACTGTGTAATCAATGTTTTATCTTATTTGGTGTGGAATTAAATCACTTCCAGTCTGGCTAGCTATCTACGGTGTGCAGTGCAGACACCATTCATTATGTCTCAAAGCAAAATGACAGCGTGAGTGGCAGCTCTTGCCAGTTAAATAGATGATAAGGACTTGGTTCTGAGAGAAGTTCCTGTTCCAGTGCAGACTCCTTTGTTCTAACAATCAGTTCAGGCAGGGAGACTGATGCAGGAGATAAGAAGGTTACGTGGAGGTTTTACATAGAAATATCTCTGTATGATAATCAGGTCTTCTATATTACAAAGACATCCATAATTCAGAGGGGCCATCCAGAAATCACTAACTACACTAAGCCACAAATAAATTATATGTGGTTGATTTGTTTTACTACAAATAATATTTATAGCTATAAAATGTTATTGCTGGTATATTTCATGTCCGTAATAAATAGAACAAAAAATATAGGTGTAAAAAGGACATACAGTAGCTACGTATTGTGTACATTTATTTTACCACTACATGTACTATAATTCCTAAAGAACATAGCTACATGTCACAACAGAATGCCTTCCTATATGTGACAAATATGTGACAAATATGTGACCAAAAGTCCCTTAAAGTAAAGCACATGAGCAAGTGTTAGAAAAACACGAAATTTTAAGTGTAAATAAAGATTAGTAACAACTGTACAATTTGGCTAAATTGAATGTAAAACTTGAAATGAAAACAGAATGTGATGGGTCCCCCTTTCTGACTTTTAGGGGCACATTTACTAAGGGTCGAATATTGAGGGTTAATAAACCCTCGAATCCGACCCTCGAAGTAAAATCCTACGAATTCGAATATCGAATTGAAGGATTTACCGCAAATCCTACGATCGAACGATCGAAGGAAAAAGCATTCGATCGAGCGATGAGATCCTTCGAATCAAACGATTCAAAGGATTTGAATTGATCGATCGAAGGATTGATGTGGAAGGTCCCCATAGGCTAACATTGTACCTCGGTAGGTTTAAACTGCCGAAGTATGTAGTCTAAGTTTTTTTTAAAGAGACAGTACTTCAACTATTGAATGGTCGAATAGTCAAACGATTTTTAGTTCGAATCGTTCGAATCGAATTTGAAATTGTAGTCGAAGGTCGTAGCCTTTTCGATGGTCGAAGTACCCAAAAAAATACTTCGAAATTCAAAGTTTTTTTACTTCGTATCCTTCACTCGAGCTAAGTAAATGTGCCCCTTAATGTTATAGCAGCGTACTGCAAATATGTATAACGGACACAATATTGACACAATCAGACTGCATTTCTAAAATTTGTGACAGTTAACTCTATGCCACTGACCATCAGGCTGGGTTTCGTTTCACATAGTAGGGTACTTTACTGGCCACTAACTATACACCATTTAGATGAAGTAATACATAGCCAGCACCAGGCACCCACCAAATGAATTCATTTTCTTTGTTAAGCCTGTAGTCCTCCTCTGAAAATAGGGTTTAATTATACCCATGGAAGGTAAAATTAACCAAGAAAAATATGCTGTAAAGCAAAATGCAAAAAACAATATGGCAAAGCTGTCAATACCCAGCCAATGTCATGTGCATGGACATTAAAAAGTGCACAAATCTTTTTTTCAGCCTCAACTACTACTACTATGATCCATTCACACAAGCCTCAGGCTACCAAGCAGGGTCTAGATGCAGCAGCTGATATGAGTCCTCAATGGACTAGTAAGACTAGGGAAGGAAAATATACTATAGTGGTTGGATTTTAGTCATACCGAATCATCTCATTGGGCACCATACACATATTAACAAATATTGTCAGCCGTTTACTCATATATATGGATTATTCAAAAATAAATCCACAACATTATAGACTCGCCTGTCTGTAACAAATATAAAATGACTTCTCAAACCATCAAAAGAAATCTTTGAAGAAGCAGAGATAATAGTTTTGGAAATGCAAATAAGCCAAGTGGTTGGTAGTGTTTTATAATCATGTAGTCTATGACTTTTACATTTCTGCAGTTCAGATACTAAATGGGTAAGCTCTGTAACATAATTTGAAATGGGGAACTGAACTTCTCACAGTTCTTTTCATCTGTCAGAATTATAAACTGTGATTCAGTTAGTGTTGATATGGTTTTATAATATTATACTTGGAGGTTTTCAGACACGCAGTGATTTGGAATCAACTGGGGTATAATGTCATTTAGATTATTAGCTGCAGTGTATACACACTCACTCCTCACTATACTGCTAGCTTTGGGGGGGTGTTAGTCTCTTACTGTTTATTTGCTGTTTTACAGCAGTCAATCACACTGTAGTCACTGGGGCAGCATGGAAGGCAGCCTGGGCCCAAAAGGGTACCCTCTGTATTATATAGAAATCCCATGGGGCTTAGTCAGGAATAGGACAAAGCATGAATACAGTAATATTCTAGGCATTGCTTTCAGAAATCAGCACATTGTATGGTATTTCTATAGATATAGTTACTTGATTCAGCAGCCTACCATCAGATTCAGACCTCTATTTTACTGGGCTCTATTGAGTTCCTGATTCAGCTCATGCTCAGAGGACAATCCGCTGCTACTGCTGATAGAACCTACATATAGTCAAGCCAACATACAATAGTTCTCACAGTGACTGTGGCTTGCAACAGTGTCAGGATGTTTGCCTTGGGGGGCGATAGCCAGAGTTTATTGGGCTGAGTAGCCAATGGGTAGCTAGACATGCTCTTGATGGGCAGGGGTCCTGCAGGAGTAGTGACAAGTGGCTGCCTGGTTACACTTGCCCACTTGACCCCTAGCTGTTGGGTGGCCGGCATGCCAGGTAGTCCAGGAAGGGGGAAGGTGTTTGATTATTGGCAAGCATTCTCTCTGGGAAAGGGGTTAATTTCACTTTATTATTTAAGTTTCCATAAAATCCATAGCGCCTGCAAAAAACAGAAATAATAGTAATACTACCGTACACTTAGCACACCTAGGGGCAGATTCACTAAGGGTCGAATTTCGAAGTTAAAAATACTTCGAAATTCGACCCTCGAATTGAAATCCTTCGACTTCGAATATCGAAGTCGAAGGATTTAGCGCTAATCCTTCGATCGAACGATCGAAGGATTTTTCGTTCGATCGAACGATTAAAACGATTCGAACGATTTTAATTCAACGATCGAAGGAAAATCCTTCGATCAAAAAAAGATTAGCAAACCTATGGGGACCTTCCCCATAGGCTAACATTGACTTCGGTAGGTTTTACCTGCCGAAGTAGGGGGTCGAAGTTTTTTTTAAAGGGCAAGTACTTCGACTATCGAATGGTCGAATAGTCGAACGATTTTTCGTTCGATTCGTTCGATTTCGTTCGAATTCGAACGAATTTAACCAATTCGATGGTCGAAGTACCAAAAAAATACTTCGAAATTCGAAGTATTTTTCATTCGAATCCTTCACTCGAGCTTAGTGAATCAGCCCCTTAGTGTGTGTATATATATATATATATATATATATATATATATATATATATACATACATACATACATACATACATACATACATACATACATACATATATATATATATATATATATATATATATATATATATATATATATATATATTTTCCATAAGGTTAAATTCATTTTATTCCATCTTGTGGTACAGGAAATGCTTGGATATCTTGTGAATATTTAGTTTTCATTCTTTTTCTATGTTTTATTAACTAATAACTAGGGATGTAGCGAACGTCGGAAAAAAAGTTCGCGAACATATTCGCGAACTTGCGCAAAAACGCGAGCGGTTCGCGAACGGTTCGCGAACCCCATAGACTTCAATGGGAAGGCGAACTTTAACATCTAGAAAAGACATTTCTGGCCAGAAAAATGATTTTAAAGTTGTTTAAAGGGTGCAACGACCTGGACAGTGGCATGCCAGAGGGGGATCAAGGGCAAAAATGTATCTGAAAAATCTGCCTGTGTGTGCTTGGAAGAGATAGTGTAGGGGGAGAGCTGTTAGTGATTTCAGGGACAGATGATAGTAAGTTTGCTGGCTAGTAATCTGCTTGATACTGCTCTGTATTGGAGGGACAGAAGTCTGCAGGGATTTGAGGGACATTTTAGCTTAGGTAGCTTTGCTGGCTAGTAATCTGCTGTTCTCTTTAAACAACTGCCATACGTTGACCTTGTAGGCATTGTTTGCCCAGTTTTTTTGGACGCAGCCACTGAAGCACAGTTGCCAGAAAAAATATGCCATATAAATGCTGAAAATAGTCATTTTTCGCCATACGTTGACCTTGTAGACATTGTTTGCCCAGTTTTTTTGGACGCAGCCACTGAAGCACAGTTGCCAGAAAAATTATGCCATATAAATGCTGAAAATATAAATTTTTTTGGTTGCAGCCACTGAAGCACAGAGGCCAGAAAAATTATGCCATATAAATGCAGAAAATATGCATTTTTTTGGTCGCAGCCACTGAAGCACAGTTGACAGAAAAATTATGCCATATAAATGCTGAAAATATAAACTTTTTTGGTTGCAGCCACTGAAGCACAGAGGCCAGAAAAATTATGCCATATAAATGCAGAAAACATGCATTTTTTTGGTCGCAGCCACTGAAGCACAGTTGACAGAAAAATTATGCCATATAAATGCTGAAAATATAAATTTTTTTGGTTGCAGCCACTGAAGCACAGAGGCCAGAAAAATTATGCCATATAAATGCAGAAAATATGCATTTTTTTGGTCGCAGCCACTGAAGCACAGTTGCCAGAAAAAATATGCCATATAAATGCTGAAAATAGTCATTTTTTGCCATATACGTTGAGTCAACGTATGGCAAAAAATGACTATTTTCAGCATTTATATGGCATATTTTTTCTGGCCTCTGTGCTTCAGTGGCTGCGGCCAAAAAAACTGGGCAAACAATGCCTACAAGGTCAACGTCATTGACCTTGTAGGCATTGTTTGCCCAGTTTTTTTGGCCGCAGCCACTGAAGCACAGAGGCCAGAAAAAATATGCCATATAAATGCTGAAAATAGTCATTTTTTTGGTCGCAGCCACTGAAGCACAGTTGCCAGAAAAATTATGCCATATAAATGCTGAAAATATAAATTTTTTTGGTTGCAGCCACTGAAGCACAGAGGCCAGAAAAATTATGCCATATAAATGCAGAAAATATGCATTTTTTTGGTTGCAGCCACTGAAGCACAGAGGCCAGAAAAATTATGCCATATAAATGCAGAAAATATGCATTTTTTTGGATGCAGCCACTGAAGCACAGTTGCCAGAAAAAATATGCCATATAAATGCTGAAAATAGTCATTTTTCGCCATACGTTGACCTTGTAGACATTGTTTGCCCAGTTTTTTGGACGCAGCCACTGAAGCACAGTTGCCAGAAAAATTATGCCATATAAATGCTGAAAATATAAATTTTTTTGGTTGCAGCCACTGAAGCACAGAGGCCAGAAAAATTATGCCATATAAATGCAGAAAATATGCATTTTTTGGTCGCAGCCACTGAAGCACAGTTGACAGAAAAATTATGCCATATAAATGCTGAAAATATAAACTTTTTTGGTTGCAGCCACTGAAGCACAGAGGCCAGAAAAATTATGCCATATAAATGCAGAAAACATGCATTTTTTTGGTCGCAGCCACTGAAGCACAGTTGACAGAAAAATTATGCCATATAAATGCTGAAAATATAAATTTTTTTGGTTGCAGCCACTGAAGCACAGAGGCCAGAAAAATTATGCCATATAAATGCAGAAAATATGCATTTTTTTGGTCGCAGCCACTGAAGCACAGTTGCCAGAAAAAATATGCCATATAAATGCTGAAAATAGTCATTTTTTGCCATATACGTTGAGTCAACGTATGGCAAAAAATGACTATTTTCAGCATTTATATGGTATATTTTTTCTGGCCTCTGTGCTTCAGTGGCTGCGGCCAAAAAAACTGGGCAAACAATGCCTACAAGGTCAACGTCGTTGACCTTGTAGGCATTGTTTGCCCAGTTTTTTTGGCCGCAGCCACTGAAGCACAGAGGCCAGAAAAAATATGCCATATAAATGCTGAAAATAGTCATTTTTTTGGTCGCAGCCACTGAAGCACAGTTGCCAGAAAAATTATGCCATATAAATGCTGAAAATATAAATTTTTTTGGTTGCAGCCACTGAAGCACAGAGGCCAGAAAAATTATGCCATATAAATGCAGAAAATATGCATTTTTTTGGTTGCAGCCACTGAAGCACAGAGGCCAGAAAAATTATGCCATATAAATGCAGAAAATATGCATTTTTTTGGATGCAGCCACTGAAGCACAGTTGCCAGAAAAAATATGCCATATAAATGCTGAAAATAGTCATTTTTTGCCATACGTTGACCTTGTAGACATTGTTTGCCCAGTTTTTTTGGTTGCAGCCACTGAAGCACAGAGGCCAGAAAAAATTAAACCAGTAGGGTTTGCACCCTAGTTTGTAACGGTGGCGGAGGGAGGAGGAGGACGCTAAAGGACAGCTGTGTGTGGAGTCATGAGGCTTGAAGAGAAGGACAGCTGCATAGAAGTCAGAACAAGTCTTCCGGCGTGCAGTAACCCTCCGAGATCCACCCCTCATTCATTTTAATAAAGGTCAGGTAATCGACACTTTTGTGACCTAGGCGAGTTCTCTTCTCAGTTACAATCCCTCCTGCTGCACTGAAGGTCCTTTCTGAGAGCACACTTGAGGCTGGGCAAGACAAGAGGTTCATGGCAAATTGTGACAGCTCTGGCCACAGATCAAGCCTGCGCACCCAGTAGTCCAGGGGTTCATCGCTCCTCAGAGTGTCGATATCTGCAGTTAATGCCAGGTAGTCCGCTACCTGCCGGTCGAGGCGTTCTTTGAGGGTGGATCCAGAAGGGTTGTGGCGCTGCCTTGGACAGAAAAACATTTGCATGTCTGACGTTACAGACTGGCCAAAGGGCTTTGTCCTTGCAGGTGTGCTCGTGGCAGGATTACTGGCACCTCTGCCCCTGGAATGTTGATGAGTTCCTGAAGTGACATCACCCTTAAAAGCATTGTACAACATGTTTTGCAGGCTGGTTTGTAAATGCCGCATCTTTTCGGACTTGTGGTATGTTGGTAACATTTCTGACACTTTATGCTTGTACCGAGGGTCTAGTAGCGTTGCGACCCAGTACAGGTCCTTCTCCTTAAGCCTCTTGATACGGGGGTCCTTCAACAGGCATGACAGCATGAAAGACCCCATTCTCACAAGGTTGGATGCAGAGCTATCCATCTCCGCTTCCTCATTATCAAGGACTGCATCATCCACGGTCTCCTCCCCCCAGCCACGTACAAGACCAGGGGTCCCCAAAAGGTCACCACTAGCCCCCTGGGAAGCCTGCTCCTGTTGGTCCTCCTCCTCCTCCTCCACAAAGCCACCTTCCTCCTCTGACTCCACTTCTGGCACCTCTCCCTGCGTTGCAGCAGGTGCCTGGGTTCGTTCTGGTGATTCCGACCAGAAATCGTGCGCTTCCAGCTCCTCGTCACGCTGGTCTACAGCCTCATCTGTCACTCGTCGCACGGCACGCTCCAGGAAGAAAGCGAAGGGTATTAGGTCGCTGATGGTGCCTTCGGTGCGACTGACCATATTTGTCACCTCTTCAAAAGGTCGCATGAGCCTGCAGGCATCGCGCATAAGCACCCAGTAACGGGGGAAAAAAATCCCCAGCTGTGCAGATCCAGTCCTACCACCCAGTTCAAAAAGGTACTCGTTGACGGCCCTTTGTTGTTGCAGCAGACGTTCCAACATAAGGAGCGTTGAATTCCAGCGAGTCTGGCTGTCAGAAATCAAACGCCTGACTGGCATGTTGTAGCGCTGCTGAATGTCAGCAAGGCGTGCCATGGCTGTGTAGGAACGTCTGAAATGGGCCGACACCTTTCTGGACTGGGTGAGAACGTCCTGGAATCCTGGGTACTTGGAGACAAAACGTTGGACTATTAAATTTAACACATGTGCCATGCAGGGCACATGTGTTAAATTGCCTAGTCTCAACGCTGCCAACAGATTGCTTCCATTGTCACACACCACTTTTCCGATCTGCAGTTGGTGTGGGGTCAGCCACCGATCGGCCTGTGACTGCAGAGATGACAGGAGTACAGATCCGGTATGGTTTTTGCTTTCCAGGCACGTCATCCCCAAGACAGCGTGACAACGGCGTACCTGGCACGTCGAATAGCCTAGGGGGAGCTGGGGGTGCACAGGTGTGGAGGAGGAGAAGGAGGACCCAGCAGCAGAGTAAGAAGAAGAAGAAGACGAGGTAGAGAGCGATGGAGGAGTAGAGGTGGTGGCAGAACCGCGTGCAATCCGTGGCGGTGACACCAACTCCACTGTTGTTGTTGAGCTACCCATTCCCTGCTTCCCAGCCATTACCAAGTTCACCCAGTGGGCAGTGTAGGTGACATACCTGCCCTGACCATGCTTGGAGGACCATGCGTCAGTAGTCATATGGACCTTTGGCCCAACACTAAGTGACAGAGATGCGGTAACTTGGCTCTGCACATGTTGGTACAGGTGTGGTATTCCCTTTTTAGAAAAAAAATTGCGGCTGGGTACCTTCCACTGCGGTGTCCCAATTGCTACAAATTTGCGGAAGGCCTCAGAGTCCACCAGCTGGTATGGTAAAAGCTGGCGGGCTAAGAGTGCAGACAAGCCAGCTGTCAGACGCCGGGCAAGGGGGTGACAGTCAGACATTGGCTTCTTACGCTCAAACATGGCCTTCACAGAAACTTGGCTGGTGGCAGATGACTGGGAATGGGAACAGGTGGTCAAGGTGGAAGGCGGAGTGGAGGGTGGTTCAGACGGGTCAAGGAGAGCAGAGGTAGAGCAGTAAGATGCTGGACCAGAAGGAGTGTGGCTTTTAGTTTGCCTGTTGCCTTTGAGGTGTTGCTCCCAAAGTGCTTTGTGCTTGCCGCTCATGTGCCTTCGCATAGAAGTTGTACCTATGTGGCTGTTGGGCTTACCAAGGCTCAGTTTCTGACTGCACTCATTGCAAATTACAATGCTTTTGTCAGAGGCACACACATTAAAAAAATCCCACACTGCTGACTTTTTGGAAGTGTGCGATCTGGCGGTAACAGTAGAAGTTGGCGGAGTTGGCGGTATTGGCGGCAATGGCGGGTGCGTTGGCCGGCTGAACACAGGTGCCGATACATGTTGTTGCCCTGCTGATCCCTGCGGGCTGTCCTCCCTGCTTCTTCTAAGTCTTATTCTCCTACTGCCTCTCTGACTCTCCGTCTCTCCATCTGAACTACCCTCCTCTTGCTCTCTTCTACTAGGCACCCACAAAACATCAATCTCCTCATCATCATTCTCCTCAGATGCATCAATTTCTTCTGACACATCACAGAAGGAAGCAGCAGCGGGGACCTCCTCCTCATCACTCATTATGTCCATCTCTATCGTGTTCTCTGCCAGAATTAAATCTGGTGTAAGGTCCTCATCTCCTTCATCTTCTTCTGGCAATAATGGTTGCGCATTACTCAGTTCAAGAAACTCATTGGAAAATAACTCCTCTGACCCCAGTGAAGAAGGGGCACCGGTGGTGGAGGAAGTGTTACGTGGGGTGGCCATAGCAGTGGAGGATGAGGAGGATGTTGTGGTAAAGTTAGAAACGGTAGAGGATGGGGTGTGCTGTGTAAGCCAGTCAACTACCTCTTCAGCATTTTGGGAGTTCAGGGTCATTGGCTTTTTAAAACTGGGCAATTTGCTAGGGCCACAGGATTGCATAGCAGCACGGCCCCTAGCACGGCCTCTGCGTGGCGGCCTGCCTTTGCCTGGCATTATTTTTAAAAAAACAACAACAACAACAAAAACTCAGTTGGTTTTTCTGGAAACGATAATACACACAGCTAGATGGCGGGTTGAAGAAAACACTGTGCAAATAATGCCTACAAAGTCAACGTATACACTACTACAGCGGTGGATACGGATTACGTAAAATATATGAATGCTGCTTGAAAAAAAGTAACTCAAGTGGTTTTTCTAGAGACGATAATATTATCAATATTTAGACAAAATGTGAACAAGGTCACACAGCTCGATGGCGGGTTGAAGAAAACAGTGTGCAAATAATGCCTACAAGGTCAACGAATACACTACTACAGCGGTGGATACGGATTACGTAAAATATATGAATGCTGCTTGAAAAAAAGTAACTCAAGTGGTTTTTCTAGAGACGATAATATTATCAATATTTAGACAAAATGTGAACAAGCTCACACAGCTCGATGGCGGGTTGAAGAAAACAGTGTGCAAATAATGCCTACAAGGTCAACGTATACACTACTACAGCGGTGGATACGGATTACGTAAAATATATGAATGCTGCTTGAAAAAAGTGACTCCGGTGTTTTTTCTGGAGACGGTAATATTATGGATATTTAGACAGAATGGGAACAAGGTCACACAGCTCGATGGCGGGTTGAAGAAAACAGTGTGCAAATAATGCCTACAAGGCCAACGTATACACTACTACAGCGGTGGATACGGATTACGTAAAATATATGAATGCTGCTTGAAAAAAGTGACTCCGGTGTTTTTTCTGGAGACGGTAATATTATGGATATTTAGACAGAATGGGAACAAGGTCACACAGCTCGATGGCGGGTTGAAGAAAACAGTGTGCAAATAATGCCTACAAGGTCAACGTATACACTACTACAGCGGTGGATACGGATTACGTAAAATATATGAATGCTGCTTGAAAAAAAGTAACTCAAGTGGTTTTTCTAGAGACGATAATATTATCAATATTTAGACAAAATGTGAACAAGCTCACACAGCTCGATGGCGGGTTGAAGAAAACACTCTGCAAATAATGCCTACAAGGCCAACGTATACACTACTACAGCGGTGGATACGGATTACGTAAAATATATGAATGCTGCTTGAAAAAAGTGACTCCGGTGTTTTTTCTGGAGACGGTAATATTATGGATATTTAGACAGAATGGGAACAAGGTCACACAGCTCGATGGCGGGTTGAAGAAAACAGTGTGCAAATAATGTCTACAAGGCCAACGTATACACTACTACAGCGGTGGATACGGATTACGTAAAATATATGAATGCTGCTTGAAAAAAGTGACTCCGGTGTTTTTTCTGGAGACGGTAATATTATGGATATTTAGACAGAATGGGAACAAGGTCACACAGCTCGATGGCGGGTTGAAGAAAACAGTGTGCAAATAATGCCTACAAGGCCAACGTATACACTACTACAGCGGTGGATACGGATTACGTAAAATATATGAATGCTGCTTGAAAAAAGTGACTCCGGTGTTTTTTCTGGAGACGGTAATATTATGGATATTTAGACAGAATGTGAACAAGGTCACACAGCTAGATGGCGGGTTGAAGAAAACACTGTGCAAATAATGCCTACAAGGTCAACGTATACACTACTACAGCGGTGGATACGGATTACGTAAAATATATTATGGCTGCTTGAAAAAAGTCACTCCGGTGTTTTTTCTGGAGACGGTAATATTATGGATATTTAGACAGAATGTGAACAAGGTCACACAGCTAGATGGCGGGTTGAAGAAAACACTGTGCAAATAATGCCTACAAGGTCAACGTATACACTACTACAGCGGTGGATACGGATTACGTAAAATATATTATGGCTGCTTGAAAAAAGTCACTCCGGTGTTTTTTCTGGAGACGGTAATATTATGGATATTTAGACAGAATGTGAACAAGGTCACACAGCTAGGTGGCGGGTTGAAGAAAACACTGTGCAAATAATGCCTACAAGGTCAACGTATACACTACTACAGCGGTGGATACGGATTACGTAAAATATATTATGGCTGCTTGAAAAAAGTCACTCCGGTGTTTTTTCTGGAGACGGTAATATTATGGATATTTAGACAGAATGTGAACAAGGTCACACAGCTAGATGGCGGGTTGAAGAAAACACTGTGCAAATAATGCCTACAGGGCAAATAATGCCTAAAAGGTCAACTTATACACTACTACAGCGGTAGTAAAATAAAAAAAAGTAAAATAAAAAAAAATGAATATTAAAAAAAAAAAATTAAAGTTGGTGCTGCTGAACTACTAGGAGCAGCAGATTAGCACACCAGTCCCACTCCCCAACACTGCTAGACTAATAGCACTGGGCTCTTATAGTAGTAGTAGTAGTAGTAGTAGTAAAACAACAAAAAAATAAATAAAAGCAGTCCTTACAAGGACTACTGTTATTGCAGCAGTCAGCAGATGAGATCAGAAGCAGGACAGCTGCCCACTGCAGCTACATACAGAGCACTGCAGTAGAAGGTAGATTACTAGCCAGCAAAGCTACCTAAGCTTAAATGTCCCTCAAACCCCTGCAGACTTCTGTCCCTCCAATAACAGAGCAGTATCAAAACGATTACTAGCCAGCAAACTTTCAACTGTCCCTGAAATCACTAACAGGCAGCAGCTCTCTCCCTACACTATCTCTTCAGCACACACAGGCAGAGTGAAAAAACGCTGCAGGGCGTCGGTTTTTATAGGGAAGGGGAGTGGTCCAGGGGAGAGCTTCCTGATTGGCTGCCATGTACCTGCTGGTCTGGGGTGAGAGGGCAAAAAAAAGCGCCAACAATGGCGAACCCAAAATGGCGAACGTCGCGCGACGTTCGCGAACTTCCGGCGAGCGCGAACACCCGATGTTCGCGCGAACAAGTTCGCCGGCGAACAGTTCGCGACATCTCTACTAATAACCAATAATTATAAAGTTATGGTGGGGACGAACCCAACTGAAGGTTTCCAGTTGGGCTCGTTGTGGCAGTGGTACCTTGTCAGAGTACTGCACAGGTAAATTTAGAAGAGGGAGAAAGGAGGTTCTCTCCTGTGACTGCACAGTGGGTTGATTGATACAGACGCTACTACTGCTTGTGCTAGGTGACAGCCTGCTTGGATTTCCTATCATCAACACACTGCAGATTCCGAACCGACAGCAGGGCTGCTAAACTTCTCTCATGGTGGGAGATGCAGCTCCTGCTCATAGCAGAGTTTGGGGCCATCCTCTCTGTAGGTAGAGGCAGCCTAATACTCAGTGGGGGATATAATGACATAGTGCTGATCTCAAGTGACGAGCGGCAGAGCATAGTAGCGACACCTTATGGAATTTTGGCTTTGAATATTGCCTTGGGGTGAGGCTGGCAAGGTCCTATTTATTTGATAAAATGTTAATAAATGCTGTGGACATTTTCACCATTTCTGGCTCCTTGTGTTTCATTACTGTGTGTAACTAAGGGGTTCAATGGGATAGCTGAAGGCGAAGGGTCAATTGAAGAGTCCCATTGTCAATGGATATTTTACATAGGATCTACTTAAAATGGATATTCCTGATGAAGAGATATTTTTATTCTTGAAAGCTTACATTCTTATATATACAGTATCAGCCAATACATGATATCAAGATACCACTAAAAATTGTTTTCTGAAACTATGGCTAACACAGTAATGGAGACAGAACACAAAGGAGGGTGGATATCCATATAAACAGAGAGTTCTATAAAAGCAGAAGGAGGCTGTAGAATCAGCAGGAATTAAGAATAAATTGCCAGTATAATTTACAGAATAGTCAGACTATGAGAATTCAATTTATTTATAGAAAAGAGGTGCAGGGAGAAAGAAAAGAAAAGGTCAAAGAAATGTGTTCTGCTGTGAAAAGAATCTGAAAATGACAAAAGAAGAGGGGAAAGCAGAGAACACTTTTGTCCTTTTACTTCCTTGCACTATGTCATCCATTAATTCTAATTTTTCCTGTTTCCTTTTAAAATGTTTTGACCTCTCCCTTCTATTACCTCCTGTCACCACAATTTAACATTTTATGTACCTTCTACATCTTCAGTAAATGATGTACTTCATATCACATATTTTATACCTGATACTATTCTGATTTAGAAAGTCTCCTTAGTGATCTTCTGTAAATGTTACAATAAATTACATCTGTACAAGTATATTAATAATAAATGAGTCTTGCTCTAATAAATACTGCTCTCATCTACACTTTCCCTGATAAAATAGAATTGCAGTTACATCACTACAAGGTATTCCTGTTGCGAACATAAGAGGCAAAATCTGCCAGTCTCTGGACTAAAAACTCAAAAATGGGAGATGTAAGACAAGTACTGTAAATATCTTATTTATAAGTGTGAGTCCAAAAAAGCAGTAAAATACGGCACAGGTATGCTGGAAAATTTTTTGAACTACAAATGTAGAAGACATAAATGATACATCTCCTGCAGAGTACATTGCAAATGGAAAAAGAGTGATTGGTAATGTGAGATGCTTCAGTGAAGCCTACTCAGTCTTGTGATCAACTGCAGAAGACTCTTTCCACTTGCAAAAGATGCCTGGTGCCTCACATTTTATTGGATGCTTCATTGCCTTCTGTTTAATTTACCATAATAAAATTGATGGAGAAAAGGTTACAATGTTATGGGAGGCTAAAACATAGGGACAAGAGAAGAGCCAAGGAAAGGTGGGCAAGAAGAAAGTATTGGAAAGGTTATTCTACAGTGTCTATTTATAATGCTGTGGAGTGGAGTGAAGCATTACTGGTGATGTTGTGCATATCAACCAATCAGCAAAAAGATTTGAAAAGTTAGAAAACAAAGGCAAAAATCTGGTTGGTTGCTATGGGTAACATCACCGGCAATGCGCGCGCACGCACGCACACACACACACTGTTCCTGCTTGAGATGTATACTATATATTTTATTAGATGCAGGAGACCCATATAGTGAAACAGATCAGTGTGTGTGTGTGTGTGTGTACGAGATCCGTTTCGCAAATTTATTCGCTGATGGCGAATCGCTCAAATTCGCCACAAATTCACGCCTGGCGAATAAATTCGCCCATCACTAGTGTTTAGCCATTAAAAATGCCCTTTTTTTTTAAACAATTTTTTTTTGCTATTTTGCAAATATTTTGAAGCAAAATGGGTCAGATTTGCCCATCACTAATCTCAATATTTCTAATATCAATTATTTGTACTATACCATTTAATGCCACATTTAAGTCACTGGAACAAATTTTTTCCCTTCTAAAAACAGAAATTTACCAGTATGCTATATTCTTTTGTTTAACAGATATCTACTGTATTTTACAGCAGGTAGCAAACTGATTTCATGTACCACTGGCTTCTTTTTACCTCTTCTATTCAAAGTATCTGTCTGCATGCCACCAATTTCACCTTCTCGTTAGTTAATCCTCAATATGCTATTGCTATCACCTGTTCACTGTCTTCTTGAGGGATGATCAAGCAGCTCCTTAAGGGTTTTGTTAGAGGCATGATTGGGCTGCTGTGCACAATTTCTCTTCAATGGAATGAAGAATGTTTCACTCATAAATGCAATAAATTTGCTTTTAAAGATTTATATAAAACATGTCCATGACTCATCATGGAAGTCAGTGAATGAAAAAATAAAGCTCCTTTGTGTTGATACAGTAAATACATTAGATTACCTCTTAATAGCAGAGTACGTGCTTTTATTCTGGGGAAATTCATTTCTATACTCCACTGTAGATAATGTATTTTGCAATAAATCTGACCATCTGTTGATATGCCATTCCCTAGACATAAGCTACTATTAAACAGAGAATTTGACAGGGGTAAAATAAGCTATTTAGATTAAAATTTCCACGTGCATGCTTGAAAATTGTATCTTTTGTTAGAAGCTTTAAACAAACAAAAAATACGTAGGCTTGTAAGATTTTATCATTGCTTTTACTTTTTGCATGGACCTCTTTCATTACAATAGAGACCATGCAATGCATCATTACACTACCAGAAATGTTGGATTGCGTTGCATTGGGAACATGAAGCTTGATTTAAACATAACCTTGCCCACAGCACAGTTTTGAAATGGTTGATCTCCTTTTAGTATGTATAAATCTGTGTGTTTATATTTATAGGCATTACAGAAATGAAAATGTATTTTAAAACAGAAGCAAATCTTTCAATTATATTAGCACAATTTTGATCTATCTTGAGCATGGATGTCACTTTATCACGCTAAAGATGGCAATGATCTACTGTCATGTAGATTTGTCATTTCATAAATTATCAAATTACCACTATAATACAATGGAACCTCAATTTTACATCCCCTGATTTTAAGTTTTCCCTAATTTTACATAGTAGTAGTTTGGTGATCCCACCGATATATTATGCTTAATACATTTCCATGATTATACATTTTCCTGTATTTTACACCATTTTTTTCTGGCCCCCTGAAAAACTTAAAACAGGGGTTCTACTGTAGTTCATAAAGAATTTACCTAACAACAATTGAAGTAGTTTTACAGTATGCATTGTATTCTGAATCCAATTGCTGTAAAAAAGGCTGATTTCCCCGTGAGACTTCCCTACTGGGCCTGTATGGAGCTGTTACAAACACTAAGGGCAATCTTTTCCAGATAGCTGAACTTACCAGACACTTGGAATCCACATAGGTGCTTTATTTGTAGTGGAAGGGCACATGTAGCAGTGTATGTACATGTGCTGCAGGTCAAAAATAATATTTCTTTCCTAACCTAATTAGGATGGGTATAGATATGGGTATATATAATTTGTGTGAAAGTAGGGAGGGGTTGGACTTGATGGACTTTTTCTTTTTTCAAGCCGATTTAACTATGTAAATATGTACAGTAATTACTCAGAGTAGCTCTGGTTAGTTCATCACTCATGGAAGGCAGGAACAATTGTATTTATAGTGGTTGCATATTATGTGTTCTGAAGATTTGGCACATCTCAAACTGCATCAGAAGAAAACACCATCACAAATATAAATTGACATGAAAGTGCAAACTGCCATTTTAGTCTTTAATTTGCAGAAATATATAAAAAAATACCAGCTTTAACTATTTTTACAAGATGAGAAAATGGATTATTCCACATACACTTTTATAAGAATTCCAGATGTGGCATGGAAGGCAGTTTTACAATATACATACTGTATACAACAGGTGGATGGGTCAGGGTCTTCCTAAACCTTCCCTTGGGTTACTATCCTATGGTTCCAGTACCCGGGCAAGGGGTCCAACTCCTGGTAGGCACAATATAATTAGACTTCAGGTGGGGCCCTATCTTCAGGTGGGGCCCCCACTTATGGTATGTAGGAAGGGATTACCACTTGGTATAAGCATACACAGAATTCACTCTTGATCAAATAAACTTTGGGTGCCAGTGGTTCTTTAAAACAGCAGAACATTTATTGAACTGATGGTACACTTCTCAAGTGGTCATTTACACACACAATATATTACTCACGGATACTGTCTTATCCTTTGTTAGTCAGCTTTGTGAATTGAGCCTCCATTCCTGCCTTTGGTGCACAATCCCCATTTAAGGCAACCTCACAGCTGGTTTTCCACTCCAAGGATCTCTCTATTCCTGAGCTTAACCACTTGAGTCCCTAACCTGGTGGCAATGTCACCATAGGGTGTTAACCCTTTAATAACTCCGTTGGAGCCTTGGCTGCTTACTAACTTTCCTGAATGTATCTGTCACTCCTATGGTGACCTATTACAATTGATGACCTGACACTGGCTTGCTCCTATACTGAGGCCTACCTCCACCTCAGGCCCTCCCAGCTATGCACCACCTCCTCTAGTGAGTGGGTGCACTAGAAAGAGACAGAACAAATGGCAACATCCCTTTCTATAACCTCTGGGGAACTACTCCCCCTCCCCTATGGGAAAAAGGACCCAGCCTAGCTGGCTAACACATTTCCTGGGGTATAGGAAAACCTTACAATCCTACATGTAAATAAACTACATTAATCACAATCATGCCCAGCCATGCCACTTTCCTTATAATCTGTTTATTTTTAATGAGTGCAAACCAAATTGCACATTTGCACAGGGACACATGCGTAGTATAAATTTCTGCTGTATGACCAAATTTCATTGTTCTAGAAATGGTAGCAGTTTGTTGCCTTCATAGATTTAAATCATTAGCATATGGCAGTGCCACTAAATATTGTATTTATTGGAACTACATTTTTAATGTTTTTGTTTTTACTATATTTTGCTGATACAAAACCTAAAAGCATTATTAAAGAGCTTTATTACCTAAAAATGCCTACAAGTATATATGTCCTACCCTAAACATTTTTACAAATATAAATTTCATGATGTTTAGATGAAAGACTGATGCCAATGGCAATAAGTAGATGCAGAAAATGCCTTGACTGAAGTGGAAAATTCCAAATGTCAGTTTATTTCACTAGTTGGATTATGACAGTGGAAAGATCAAACTGAAGGGAATGATATTTTTGCAGTTGTATGTGTCAGATGCTTTTCTTGTCATTTCACACAGATATGTAAAAGAATAAGAACAAATTTCTTTTTATGAAGGAAAACAAATAACCTCACCTTTGATGTACAGATGAATAAACTGTTCAAATTAACCTTTGCATTTCTGTATATCGTGAGTAGAATTTCTAATACCCACTGCTGCTGGTGGTAGAGTAGACATATCATGCTTAATATTTACTAAGGAGCATATGAAACAGCTGCAGACTTGATATGTGATTTGTGATTTTGTTTTGCATCAAAAAAAGGTTTTCACTTCTGAGAAAATGAAATGCCCTTGTAGTGCTAGTAGGAACAGACTTTAGGGTTCATAACACTTATTTTGAAAACTATAAAAGATTTAACTCCTCACTTGTTACAGTGGTGTAAGCTGTAAGGCAATGCATTCAAGCCTCTATCAATGGAATGGTTATAAGGTGCCAAAAGCCATTGGATTAGGACTTGGCACTCAGCAAGAAGTTTTAAGCAGAGAAATGTTTGAGAGCATATTTTATGCCATTTACACAGAGATTATCACTTATATCTTTTCATTTCCCCCCAAACAGACACATATTTCTTTCCTCCACCTGTATTTGTAAGATAAAGAGAACAGCATGATGTTGGAATCTGTTTATATGACCAAAACCAAAGCTCCAATACTTTGATAAAAGTTGCTAACATCAAAGCCTCTTTCTCTCCTTTGAAGCTGCAAACTGTTTCAGGTCAAAAGCGTGTATTCCAAAAGCCTGTGCTTTTTATCCCAATTTGAAGTATATACGATATCTATTAAGGTCAGATTGTAATATGCCAAGTGTGTCCTTTATAATTTTTTCAAAAGTGGTTGAATATTTCCATGAAATAAAATGGGACTTATACAAAGCTTTTTAATAATAGATATTTTAAAAGGAAGATTTACACTGTAAGAATGCTTGAAAGGTTCAACCAGTGTCAAGCTGACCTGACACAAAAGAAAAAAACTAAAGATAGCTGTATTGATGCAGTCAAGATAAATTGCTTCATTTAAAAAGAATGTGCCAGTATTTCTAGTAATGAGCCACTCACTAGCTGCTGTCTGAATCTGCCTTGAGATTATATAAAGCTAATCAAATGTATATTTTGAACTGTTACTGTACAGCTATCATTGTTGTTATGATACCCAGAAGCATGCAGGAACCTAGTGGCATTAACACACATATGGTATCAGTTCTAATAGTTTGAACTGAATAGTAAAGCTGAAAACACATGGACATCTAGTGGGTCAGTGTGGACAAGTTCCCCCAGCCTGTTTTACATCTGTGCATGTCAACTTCTAAATCACTGGGTTCTGGGTTTTTGAGTGAGGTCAATGTCATTGAGAATGTGAAAAAATATTATACAAAATGGTAAAACACCATTTGGTGCACCAAAATGGTGCAAACTAGAGGCAAGGGAAGGCTCTGAAAAGAAACAGCAATAGAGAAATCTGTCTATCCTGCCACCATGAGCACCATATTGAAATGCTTCTCTGTCTGCCTAAAGACTTTTAGCAGAGTTACTTTAAGTAGCTAAATATAGCATTTACAAATCTGTCTATCCTTTGCTATTTCCTTCTCAGTTTGCCAAACTACACAACTAAGGTATAAGAACGCAACTTTCCTCCACCAAGTACTCCAGTCACCACAATGGCTTTCATACTTTTGCTATTCTCCATCTTTAAAAAGGAAAATGCAAGGCATTGTAGGAACTGGGGTGAAATTTTGATTAGATATTGTGGGTTCAGATGGCCATACACGCATAGATATTATCATACAAAAACGAATATTGTATTATCGTCCAATGTTCAGTGTGTGTGTTTTTCAGGAAACGAGCCGACTGATATCCAATATCAGCAAATAAAAAATGGTCGATTGGGCAGGTTGTAAAATTTTGATGGCATACGAACGTCAGCCAGTGTTTACTGATCATCAAATACAGGTAGAATTGTACTGTTTCTACCTGTATATCTGACGATTCAGCTCTTAATGACTGTATTGAAAAGGAACAATCTTTCTGACTAATGGTCACAGGAAAGATCATAATTGTTATGTCTATGACCGCCTTTAGACCTCATCTTACCCGCAATACTTGTTCATACAACAGCACCAGATTTTGTGTGATGCTACACACTGCAATAAAATACACAAACTTTATCTGATCAGCCTTTAGTTGTGCTAGAAGTTGGGCAAATTTCCTTTGGGCCAAATTTTAAATTGATGGAGCATGTTCTGCCTCATCTGCAAAGTGCAGAGAACATATGACCCCTATTATGTTTTAAATTGATAAACTTAGAGTGCTACATGTTGCTGATAATATACAAAGCTTATTTATGCTAGTCATTTATGTCAACAAAATCACTTTTTGAAGACTTTTGTTTTGATGCCTGAGAATAAATACTTACTCCATTTATAGTTCTTACTTTATTCACTAGTCAGTGGATTTCCTAGCAGCTTTCTAGGAACAGACATCCAGACGGTCTTCAAAAGGACTAAACAAAACTACAAAACTTTAATATCAGAGGATAAAAAAGTATAATACTGTTTTATTACAGAACATCCTTATAATGTCCTTAGTGATGACACTTTCATTTTCTCCCAATTCCTAGAAACAACTGGCTGGATAATAGTCATAATATTTTTTAACCTAAGGCCAGACCAGGCAACGCCAAAGAACAATATCTTGTAGTTTTTCCAAAGTCTGAGATCTGATATTATGATATTGTGAATGACTAGCTCTTCTAGCCACAAGCGTTTATTTGTATTAAACTTGTACTCCCTAGAGCGACACAGCCCACTACTTTACTGTCCCATAAAGAAGCACCTTTATCAGTTCCCAGGATTTGGTATTATATAATTACTGTGATGCACATAAATTAGGAGTCTTTTCACAATTCAAAAAAACTAAAACCAATCTAAAACAAAAAGGATTTTGAAGCTAACATCATCAGCCACTGCTTATTGTCCCTATTCTAAGGGCCAGATTTATCAAGGGTCAAATTGAAAATTTGAATTCAAAATTCTAATTTTTTTAATGGTCAAAACTGTCAAATTTGACTAGGGAGTTTTTTTTAAAATATAATTTGAATTAGATTTTCAAAATTTATAATACTCTGGCCCTTTAACAATTCAAATTTTGCCACCTAAAACCTGCCAAATCGCTGTTTGAGTCAATGGTAGAGGTCCAGGGATCAATTTGGAGTTGTTTTTTTTGTAGAAAAAAATCTAATCAAGTTTTTTAAATTCAAATCGAATTCGATTCTAATTCGATTTGAGTTTTCTGGTCGATTTAAGTCATCTGAGTTTTAAAAACTCACATAAATTCGAAAATGCAACCTTTGATAAATGTGCCTGCAAGTGTGCCTCTTCCTACTACAAAAACATGTTTCCTTGCATTCCCATAGCCAACCTTACTTTAGACTTCTCCTTTTGTCCAGATGTATAAGTGTAAAGTTGTGACTTGCACAGCATGTACTGTATATAACAAGCATCTATAATTTGATTACATTATCCACACAAACACATATTTGCTGACAGTAACAATGAGTAATGACTAGTTCATTAGAACAGATAATTTAATTTTATCTTTGCTTTTCGCTGCACTTAAAACACATTTTTGTACTAAAGCATCGTTTTTTTCTTACTTCGAGATGAGTGTTATCACAGCTGTTGTCTTTTACTTTCAATACTTTCCCCGGTAATATCTAATTACATAAGTAAAATTATTGGGTGGAAAATTTGCATTTGCTTTACTTCAAAGAAAAGATCTGAATGAAATAGAACGTTCCAAATGGAATGAAATTTAAAGGGAAGTTTAAAGGGAAATTTAAAATGCTACTGCCACATTCAGTAATAGTCTGTCCAATATTGGGCACATTAATGTATTCCTCTATAATGGGCGGCATAGGTGGATTGGAGAGAATTTTTTGAGGTGGGGATTGTAGGGAATTGAGAATTCTTGAATTTGAAGACAGTCAATAGACAATGGTATAAAAATGGGGACCACATTATTCGTTTATTCTGTCTGGTACCACACCAATTTGAGGTGGTGACTGTGTGTTCGATAAGATCAAAACAGATGTAGATATTTTGCTTCTGGTCAAAACAAGGCTGATCTAAATAGGGCAACTTCAAGAGCACTAAGCTATTAAGTTACATTTTTTTTTTTTTTTAACAATGGTTTATTTGAATAAAGTACATTAACATTATTGATATATAGATGTACACAGCTTATCCATATGTCCATTTACTGCAACATTACAATAGTCATATATTACATCAGCTTGTTACAGTTGTATTACATACATGTACAGTTATTCCTTTTACTTGTTCTCAGTGTTATTTTGCAAAATTAACTCCAATAAATCTAATCTAACCTAACTTGTGCACTGCCTCGTGAAACTTACATTACATTCTACTCACTACAGTGTAAAGTTTAGGAGGGGTAGTCGATTAGTCCCTTTGCATACCCTAGGATACATTTAGAGTTTGTGGTCAGGTATCAATTACACCCATCATGGATGTCCAGCCACGGGGACCAGATTTTATCAAATTTAGCCGGGCAGCCCCTTCTTGCATATAGAAGTTTGTATATTGGTACCGCATGCATAATCTGAGTTTCCCAGAACTGTAGACTTGGGGCTAACTGTGCTTTCCATCTCATGGTGATGGATTTACGGGCATAGGCGAACATAATAGATATTAGAGCTTTCTCCGCTACCGTCGGTGCTAGGTCAGTTACTTGATTTAGTAACATACTCAGAGGTTCTACCCCAACTGGAATATCCATCATATCAGAGACATACTGTGCTACCGCCCTCCAAAACCGTTGTATCTTGGTACATGACCATACCATGTGTATGAAATTGGCTGGGGAGAGATGACATCGGGGACATTCGTCTACCTGGGTTGGGGACATTTTGGCCAGTACCGTTGGGGTAAGATACGCTCTGTGCAAGAATTTGTATTGCACCATTTTGTCCCTGGAAGCCACCATGTGGTCAAAGATTGACTCCAGGACCTCCTTCCAGTCCTCAAGTGTTAATTCGGGTATGTCATTGCTCCATTTACCAAAGAGTTTACCCAGCGGGGATTTCCCAGCAGTTATTAGTATGGCATAGAAGTTGGACAGTGTTTTTTTCTGCGAGTTAGCTCTCGCCCTCACCTCCAGTTGGGAAGGCACTGTATTCAGTGGGGCCCCTCGGAATTGGGATTGTATGGCATGTCTCAACTGGAGGTATCTAAAGAGCATACTATTGGGCAGGTCTTTTTATTAAGTTACATTTAAATGCAATTATTTATATTTAACATCTGCCAATTTAGTGGTTTACAGACTGTTGGATAAAATAATGGATAATGTGATAAATTATATGCCCCAAAAGTTAGACTTGCAAAAAGTCTGAAAACATCTCCATGAGCTTAAAAAGGAGACATCCTCTCATGTTTGTGAGATATCACTTGCAGACATGATTTAGTTATGAAACTGCTCATCAAATGACAAGAGAGTTAGCTTTATCGCTTATGTAGTGATCGTGATATTTTCAGTTTGGACAGAATGAATGATTTTATATGGTTGCAGAATTATATGTACAATATATGTATAGATGGTCAAGCACTGCGGCTGAAATTGGCATCTTTTGTACAGTTTAGGGTTTTCCTTAAACATTAATATTTATTCATATGGGTATAGGATCTCTTATCCAGAGTGCTCGGGTTTTCCAGATAAGGGATATTTCTGTAATTTCGATCACCGTATTTCAGGTTTCCTGATAAATCATTTAAAGGAGAAGGAAAGCTTTGGAGGCATTTTATTGACAATAGATTAGCTGCAATAGTGCAAGCTAGAATGCTATATTTATGCTGTATAATGTTTTACCATACCTGAGTAAAAAGCTATAGAAGCTCTCTGTTTGTTTAGGATAGCAGCTGCAATATTAGCTTGGTGTGACATCACTTCCTGCCTGAGTCTCTCCCTGCTCACTTATAGCTCTGGGCTCAGATTGCAGAAGATAGGGGGGGGGGAAGAGGAGCAAACTGAGCATGCTCACGCCTGGGGCAAAGGGTTTAGGATGAAAGCAGGAAGTCTGATACAGAAGCCAATGTGTACACAATAGAAGGAAAGAAATGCAGTGTTTATTTTGACAGAGGACTCAGAGCAGCATTACTTTGAGGGTTTACTGGTATATTTAGGTGGACCTTTCTGATAAGGCTTAATTAGTTTTAACCTTTCCTTCTCCTTTAAATATTCCCAATAAGATTATTTTGCCACCAATATGGATTCATGCTTCTTAGTTACCATCAAGTAAAAGGTGCTGTTTTATTATCACAGAGAAAAAGGAAATCATTTTTTAAAAATTAAATTATTTGGTTTGTGTTCAGATAAATTTCCCAGAACTCTTTCTGGATACTGGATTTCCTGAAAAGGGATCCCATACCTGTACCTATTAAATATAATAATATTGATCTTAATTAATAATATTTAATTATGCCAGAGTATTTTTGGTGTTCAAATGGTGCTTCCAGTATGTATTATCTTGCTGCCAAATTGTATAGATTATCTTGACACATCTAGACTACGGAAAAACGAAACATTTGTTGCCTTGACATGTCATGTGAAGATGTATTTGTTTACAGGGATAACAATGGTTCATGCTTTCATCACCTAAGGTCACGGTTTAAAACAATGAAAAATAGAATCAGAGAGAAGCAGCTTTCACTTTTCACATCAAGATTGATGCAGTGAGTTGCAATCTGTTTGAAGATTGTGTAATCCCTTAAAAACCCCATTTATGTGCCTATATGTGTATCATAAGAACACCGCATTTATCCTGCTGATTCAATTTTCATGAGTTTTAATGATGACAGCACATTGGAAGCAGCATAGTGACATGTTAAGAGGGATAGTGATGGAGCTAACTAGCACTGTAGTTCATGCTATAAATAATGACATAGCCATAGAACAGCTGTCGCTTATCATATACCGTAACTACTTTAAGTACCATAAATTGGTTACTTTAAGAGACTTTTGATTTCGATGTTTCTTTAAGAGACTTTTGAGGTCCTGCAGTCAATTATTTCACAAGATCCAAGAGCAAGTGTGCATCAGTGGAATTTAATAGTATTTGCTTGTCTAGATTATTAAACACCTCTTCAAATTTTCAGGTAGGTTTAGAATGTTTTAGAATGTGTCATCCCCTGATTGACTGCAATGGTCTCTGTAAGCATCACCGTTATATTTAATAAAGGTGAAATCTTTGAGCTGAGTACAGGTTTTTACACATGCATCTCTTAAACTGATTATGGCAAATCATGAGTCTACAAGTGGGAGCACTACCTCCTTAGAACTGCAATTGCTTTGCAATATTCTAGAACTGGAGGAAAAGATCCCAAATACATGGGATTTGGCACAGTATATATATATATATATATATATATATATATATATATATATATATATATATATACACATATATATATATATATATATATATATATATATATATACACACACACACATATATATCTATATATATATATATATATATATATATATATATATATATATATATATATACTGTATATATATATATATTATTGTATTGCTCACACTCATGTACATGGGGTTAAAAGCCACAACTTGCATAATTTGCCAAAATGGTTGCAAGATTTTCCTTATGGGGATGATCTCACTTCTGGCAGGTTGGTGCATTCTCTCTCAATAAAACATCTATTGTGGTTGCAGATGCTACAAGATAAGGAAACACCAGAGATTATGCCACCTCCTACAGCTCCTTTAAAATGCAAGCACAAAAAAGTAAAAATATTTGTAATTTTTAAATGTCTTAACAAAATTTACAAAGGTACTGCTGACTATATACATTTAGAGGCCTATTTACTATTTTTTGCTGTTAAGCAAAAAAATGCAAGTACCAACAAAAAAAAAAAAAGCTACAAAACTTTTTTCTGGAACTCTAGCTTATTTTATTAAAAAAAAACTTGACAGAATATTCCCATGTGCATTTTTTTTTAGCAGAAAAGAAGTTGTATGCTATCTACAATTACATTTTTCCATTAGTTTTTAATGAGGCTAAAAAAACTTGACCGTTTTAATGAACTGGGAAAATAAATAAATAAAGTTGTTAGAGACAATTTTCTATTGAACCTTAACAGTTTTTCCTGCAGATATTTCTTTATGTTAACATTTTTTTACAAGTTCCGACAATTTCGAGGTTACCCTTGTACCCTTGTAAGCCAGTCAAAAATGGTGTAAAGTTGTAGTGTGTGGTTCTATAGATAACAACATTCTTAGGGGTAAATTTACTTACCTCCGAAATTGCGCCAGGGACGGCTTCACTGACATCGCAACACTTTGCCAGTAGTAGATTCGGCAGGACAACGCTAATTCACTAAAATCCGAAGTTGCGTCCAGGGCGCCGAACGCTGGCGAAGTTGTGCTAGAGTTACTGTGGCAAGCAAAGTGAAGTTGCGCTAGCAGGGCCGGATTTAGGGAGAGGCCCCCTAGGCCCGGGCCTAGGGCGGCAAGATGTTTAGGGGCGGCAAGTAGGCGTGCCCCTAACATCTATATAACTGTGTTACTGTGCCCCAAAAGGAAAAGGAGCGCTGTAATGACATCATCGCGCGACTGCACCGCGCATGCGCACACACCGGCGCAACGTCACTGCACGCCGGCCACGGTCGTGCAGTTCTCATTTGTAAGAGTGGAGTGAGCGAGCCATGGATCTGGGAGGGCGCCACAGCAGCTGTGCCTAGGGGAGCACAAAAGGTAAATCCGGCCCTGTGCGCTAGCATTGCCTAATTTGCATAAAGCAGGAAGTTAAAGTTGAATGCACGTATATGTTGCAGCCAATACATTACACTACACAAGCCCAGGGAACCTTAATAAAATAAAGTTGTTATATTGCCCTACACATGTGCCCACTGTATAGTTTATTGGCCATATGTTAGGAAAGAAATTACAATCTTTTGCAGCCTGTCACCCTGTAAAAAGTAAAAGACGCCAGAGTTTTTTGAGACTTAGAAAATTTTTCAACAATCTTTTGTCCTATCTACTCTATTGCACTCGTCTGGTCTGAGCTGGCGAAGGCAAGTCTGGCGCAAGAGGTAACGTTCAGTCAAATCTCAATCTTAGTGAATTAGCATAGTTACGTTCATTCGCCAGATCGCAACTTCTCCTAGCATTAGAATGCGAAGTACCGCTACAGTCTATCTCCTTCGCTAGTGAAGTTACGCCAGCGCCCGTTAGTAAATCATAAAGTTCCGAAATTACATCACTCTCCCTTTCCCCCTTAGTGAGCTGTGAAAGTCTCACTTCCACAAGGCTTCCTTGGGTTCATGGGAGCTGTATTTTGCAACTTGGTACAATTGCACGCAAGTAATCAGAATAGGCTGAACCAGCCAATGGCACATGCATTACTAATATTTGCTATATTACTATATCTTTTGTTTGGTTTGCAAGCTAAATGACCATTAATATATATCTGCACCCAGGGCGTTCCTAATAATCAGCATATCGGAAAACTGGTGTAGTGAAATGCTTTTCTCATTCATTTAGTTGTTTAGTTTAGTAACATCATTCTCACCCCTAACATCTTTTTAGAAACAAACAGCTAATTGACAGCCCCACAGTCATTATTCAGAAAGCAATCTGTCATTGAGGAAATAATCATTTTTCATTAGCAAAATGAGAAAACTGCAACAAAAATATGGGCAGCTGCTCCAATTAAATGCCATATCTTATTGATATTTCTTGTACACATGGGTATCTCATATACTGAATGTCTCCTAGGGACTATTTTGATCTTCTGCGTGGCTAACATGTCTAGCCCCAAATCCCTTTAATTACAGTACAATCCCTTCTCACTGTGCTTTTTTATGTATGATTTGGAAGGGTTTTATTGGCAATTAGACAAAAACTGCAGGAGTCACTGGATGTAATAATTGTGAAAATCCAATAATGTCTTTGGGTTTCAATTCTCTAGGCATAATACTCTGTAACGCTGAAAATAACAATGCCCATTGCATGGCTGTAGTGCCCAGCACAGTTTAGAAAAACAATCCAAAAAAATAATTGTAATACGGTATATATTGTTTTATACAACATGTCCTAGGCTGATTCCTAAATCTGTCAAAAAACAGTCTTATAGAGAACAAAAACGTTGCTTTCTAAAATGTCTTGCAGAAAAGCTCTGGGTGCCTGACAACCAGACAAAAAAAACCTTCGTTCTAATTTGCAGTTAAATACAATGTATACTGTGTCATTCTGTGTCATTCTGTTATATACTGTAATACATTTACTGTTACTGTAATTATAATATAGCTTGATTACCTGGTGAGGAACTCTTTAGTATGGCTAGGGTTATTTCAAGCAATAAAAGCAAGATTGGGTATACTGTTATATTACATACCGTATATACTCGAGTATAAGCCGACCCGAGTATAAGCCGAGGTACCTAATTTTACCTACGAAAACTGGGAAAACTTATTGGGGCTCATTTATTAAAGCAGCGCAGCGCATAAGTGGACGCAAAAGGTTGTCTGCGCCATCACAAGCGTGATCGCTAATATATTTGCGTGATATTGCGCATAACACAGAGCTTTTGCGATGGTTTTGTTTATGCGCATTGCGCAAAAGATTGGGCATTTATGTCGCAAACGATGCCGTGGTTGTTAGGGGCGTGGCTGTGGGCGTGGCTACAATGCGCTTGCACTGCGGCCGTCGCAGATTTGCGTCTGTATATGTGCAAAACTGCACCCGGGCAACAGCACCACAATTTTTACGCCTGCCTCTTCGTGGCGTAATAGTAACGCTCTTCAAAATGCGCATTCCTGCCCAGCTGCGCTAGTATATTCAAGATGAACAACCCTTGTAAAGTGCATATTAACCACGCCTTCCACCCAACATGTTTATATTGACCAAGGTTCCTTTAAGGGTATCAGGTAGGCTAAACACCTTTGCAACCAAACAAATATTAGCACAGAAACAAATGCAGATGCGTCTAAGTGAACGCAATATGCGCAATATGTGACGCAACTAATTAAAGCAGCGCATTCATACATGAGCACAACTAATCCTTACCTTTGCGGTATCTTCCTGTGCGCACAATTTATTATAAGCACTGCGACAGCTGATACGCAGTTTCACACGTCGCACCTGTCTTGTGTCTACATTAGCGCACAAATCGCACTGTTAAGGTATCGTGCGCTACATTATTAAATACTCGCATGCGCTGGGCAAATGTCTGGCCACTGCGCTCTTTTTAGCGCTGCGCTGCGTTAATAAATGAGCCCCATTGACTCTAGTATAAGCCTAGACACAACTACAGCCCTGTCTCCAAGCAGCGCACATTCTGCCAAAGGGGCCCCCCACAGCGATCAACCGGACTTCTTTGCAAAGTTGATGGTGACAGAGAATTGCCAAACGGATTACTGTGTGCATTGTCCCACTGTCCCACTACCATGTGCAGAGGGTGCTGCTTGATATTGCCATCACTGTTAATCTTTCGTATAACCAACAGAGGGTGCTGTGTGATATTGCAGTCACTGTTATTCTTTCATATAACCAACAGAGGGTGCTGTGTGATATTGCAGTCACTGTTAATCTTTCATATAACCAACAGAGGGTGCTGTGTGATATTGCAGTCACTGTTATTCTTCCATATAACCAACAGATGGCACTGTGTGATATTGCAGTCACTGTTATTCTTTCATATAACCAACAGAGGGTGCTGTGTGATATTGCAGTCACTGTTATTCTTTCATATAACCAACAGAGGGCGCACTGTTATTCTTTTATATAACCAACAGAGGGTGCTGTGTAATATTGCAGTCACTGTTATTCTTTAATATAACCAACAGAGGGCGCACTGTTATTCTTTCATATAACCAACAGATGGCGATGTGTGATATTGCAGTCACTGTTAATCTTTCATATAACCAACAGAGGGCGCACTGTTATTCTTTCATACAACCAACAGATGGCGCTGTGTGATATTGAAGTCACTGTTATTTTTTCATATAACCAACAGATGGCGCTGTGTGATATTGCAGTCACTGTTATTCTTTCATATAACCAACAGAGGGCGCACTGTTATTCTTTCATATAACCAACAGAGGGCATTGTGGGATATTGCAGTCTCTCCCCAAGTGTACTGTTGGTATAGGAATGATTAAAAGTGACTGCAATCTCAGCAACTCGGGTGGTACCGCTGACCCGAGTATAAGCCGAGGTAGACTTTTTCAGCACATTTTGGATGCTGAAAAACTCGGGGTATATACCGTAGTCACAAATTATTTAAACTGTTCATGTCATAGATGGCAACTAAAACCTCACAAAGATTAATAATGTTCTTCTTGTATTAGACTTTTTTTATTACGGATATGAGACCTGTTATCCAGAATGCTTGGGTTTTTTCTGATAAGGAGTCTTTCTGTAATTTGGATCTCCATACTTTAAGGGGCAGATTTATCAAGGGTCGAATTTCGAGTTCATGGGAGTTTGTAAAGACTCCCATAAACTCCCATGAACTTAATTTTGAAAAAACGGCCAATTGAAATGTTTTAAAAAAATGAAAATTTTTCAAATTCGGGTGAATGGGATCAACCCGCAAACTCGAATCGAATTCAAATCAAATTCGAGTTTTTTCACAAAAAAAACTTGATTTTCAGGATGTCTCCAAACAACTCCAAATTGATTCCAGGACTCCCCCCATAGGCTAAAACAGCAATTCAGCAGGTTTAAGGTGGCGAATAGTCGATTTTGAATTCTTAAAGGGCCAAAAATTTAAAAAAATTTAAAAACTCGAATTGAATTTTAAATATTCCCTTGTCGAAATACACTAAAATAAACTCAAAAATTCTAATTTTTAAAATCTAAATTTGAATTTGAAATTCTCATTTTCACTTTGACCCTTGATAAATCTGCCCCTAGGTTTACTAAAAAATGATTTAAACATTAATCAAACCCTGTAGGTTTGTTTTGCATCCAATAAGGATTAGTTATATCTTAGGTAGGATCAAGTACATGGTATGGTTTTATTATTACAGAGAAGAAAGTGAAGAAAATCATTTTAAAAAATGTTAATTATTTGATTAAAATGCAGTCTATGGGAAATGGCTTTCCCATAATTTGGAGCTTTCTGGGTCCCATACCTTTTCCCCTCCTACTAGTAGCAGCTCTGGGACACTCAGCCTCTTCACTGCTATAGTCAGAATGACACCTATCATATGAAAATTGTTTCCTTCACTGTAGGTGTCGGCTAATAGAGCCTGTACTGCGGGAAAATAGTATTTTAACAAGATTGCGTGGGAATCCTAAAATTATCTCCAGCTTGAATGTGGATATAGCACATGTTCCTCTCTGTCACTCTGCATGACATAATTCAGAACATGAAGCAAGATAGATGCATCAAGAAACTATACCAAGCAACTAAAAGAAAGGGCAAGAAGTGGCTTTGGATCCAAGCTCCTTTACTAAATGGTGTCAAGTCATGTAATGAGTTGAGTGCATTTTGTATGGCTGCAGTTGTGGTCCCAAATGAGTTCTTATGAGGGAAGACATTTCACACAAACACACACATATAAAAACATTATTATTAACATTTTTATTATTATTAATAATAATAATGACATGTATGTATAAAATTCCACGGTTTTATGAATACATATAAAATGCCATAGTTGCAAATCTGGTGAAGTTCAGAGGGAAGAGAGGCCCCAGTATATGACAATAGTTTTTGCAACTTACAAATGAAGCATATCAAAAGTGCCAGAACATTGTTCCCTTAATTATTTTTGCTGTGGAGAAAATGAATATGCAGTAATTTCTGTGCTGGGGTCCTGATTCTGGAATTCTACAAATAGTTTGCATGTTTCCCCAGTTTTAAAATACGCCGCTGCTGAAGTAGATAATAAGCTCAGAAAATTACTGTGCTAACTGGGCCTATGATTTTAAAAATATTTTTGGGCATAGAAGGTTATAACCCATCACAATTCCTTTCCATAATATGGAATTTATTTCATATTTATTCATATAGTTGATGGATATGAAAATAATAATAATTGTTATTATTATTATTACCAGCAGGAGTTACTTCCTGCAACATTCTGCTGAATAAATACACCTTTTCCCCAGAAATAATACAAGGCACTACTACTTATGGGGTTAACCAGAGAAACGCTGACAATGGAGGGCAGTAAACCGAGAAATAAAAATACAAATAACAGATTAAGGGCAGAAAGATTTATTCCATTGCAGATAATAAAACAGAAAGCATTTGCAACATGGACACCTGGTCAGTGTCGCCACTTGTTATCAAATCAGCTCACTCACTGAAATTATCACCCAGGAGAATGCAAACCAATACAAACACTTCAATTCTATTCATGGCCTTCTGCCACTAGATTCAGGGAGACCTCACGAGTAAAAGTTAGCCGGAGTCTCCTGACAAACTAAAATGATTTATTATCAGAAAGCAGAACTAATGCATTCACTGTTACAAGTCTCCTGATAGTCTAGAAGAAGCTGCATTTATTGCCTACATAATAACCATGAAAACCTCTGTATTATTCATAAGACTGGATAACTTTTTATACTGTAATGCAGATAATGGTCTCTTTAAAAAAAAACTAACTACTGTATATCAATTTATACCACATTTTATACAAATCCGCAGGTCATGTCATAGATGTGAGGTAAACATTAACAATTTCATTTCAAAAAAAGGAAAAGATAGACCTGAAAAAAAGAATAAAAAAAACCGTTTCCTTTATTTCAGATAAAAGCCTTATTTTTTGCTCAACGTGTACACAAGGATTTGCTAAAATGTCAGCGTTCTTAGAGAGAGGCAATGTAATTCAGCCAGTAATCATCATCGTTTTCCAGTCAAATGAAGCAGCACGCAAACTGTGATTGGGCTGAGCTCTTCTGAATGAATCTGAGCAGCTTTTGTAAAGTTGTACCCATAAGGCATGTGTCAGTCAGCAGCCTCTTCCCAAATGTTATTGCAAGGGAATTATTAGTTCTAAATGTGATTATACATTTTAAGCTCCCTTATAAGACTCTTCAGCCAAGTAATGTGCATTGTGTTTTATCGTACATTTCCCGGCTTGTAAAACCAGGTATAAAGATTTTTCACACTGTGCAGTGCATGGGGTGTTCCAGAAGTCATTATGCTGAGTAGCAAAGAAAAATGTTTTTGGGCTAAAACCACTTACCTGGGGTCACAGCAGTTTACATGGGAATTAGACCTAGCTTTACCACTTTAAAGGTTCATGCCCTGTCAGATAAGTGTATAAACACAGAGCTGGAGTCTGTCTTGCAATGCACTGCATAGGTTTTCAGCACTATATATTGAGAAATAAAGCAATTTACAAAACCACCAATGCAACAAGAATAACCATCTATTATGGAATACTATACTGAAAATTATCAACTGAGTGTATTATACTGGTGTATGAGGTAGTTAGGCAGTCTGAAAGTATAAACAAGGCATACTGGACACATATGTGGCTGCAGAAGTGTAATCAAATGTACATGGGCTTTTATACTGAAAGAATGCAAGGCTCCCTCCTTAGTGTTTCCTAAACATCTATGCCCCAGAGACCACCAGTTCTGTATCCTACCCATCTGTCGACATATGTGTATCATCTCTGCACATAAGATTGCGAATTGTACTGTTCGCCTGCATTTTTCCCCTCTGTGGTTAAAATCAGACTTCTATAAGTTAGACTATGAAAGCATAAATCTGATTGGCTGCTATGAGTAACAGCACTGGTGCAATTACCCGTTTTCGTAAAAAACAGCCCCTTGGTATAGTATTTCAAGCATTGCCTCTACCCAGTATAAAGGTGTCATTTATCTCCCATGGGACAGGGTGTAACATGCAAAAAATACGCGCAAGCTGCCATAGTGCATATTCACTGAGCTGTGAATTTTGACCTTATCCAACACTACCAAACTTTACCTCAGATTATCCAGTGCATTTTAACAACACATCTCATATTTACAAAATATTGTAAGTATGTGGTTGCAAGTGAAATATGACAAGTTCTCACCAAGTGTACAGTAAATTCTCCAATATATTTTTCTCATACATAGCAGGGAAAATTCTCTAAAGAATTTACACCATAGAGCCATGTAGGTAATGTAGGTAATGAGATGCAAACATGGCTGTCCTATCTTTATAATGGCAGTTTGTAGCCTGTACCTGGATATTAAAAATTCCTTCTTGTGCTCTTGATATGTTTGCAAATATTCACTGGAAAAGTTTTACCTGGTGAAAAGATGTGAATATTCACCAAAGCAAATGTAAGCTGCCAAAACTTGTTCTGCTCTTAGTACATTAGCGAACAAGACTACATATTCAAGAGTAGTATTCACATTGCATGACTTTTACCTTTAACAGCAATATCTGCATATATTGAATACTGGTATAAATGCCAATTATTGAAACATAATTAAAGTTGGAACATAATTGACAATTATATGTTGTTTTTTTGTAACCTCAACCATAATGTTACTCAGTTACATAGCAACCTGATTAAAAAAAAGGTCTCTATACATTCCAATCACCAGTCAGAATGGTCATGGGATTTACAAAATTATTAGCATCAAATAAAATAAATCCTCTAAAATGAATGGATGTCTAGTGGCAGGAAATACTCATAAGAGTGGCCATAGTAAAAGAATCACATCAGGATGTACATAATCCTTTCAGTATTGTGTAGGATTAGCAATTTAGTGTTCACTGCAGCTACTTTCTATGAGACCCAGAGGCTATTGCATTCAATAAAACTGGTCTATTATTTGAAAAGCTCTTGGCAATACAAATGCTATAGACAACATCATATTCCATAAGAAAAACGCAAGATTCAGAACCAACACTGCAGAGCTTAAGGCATTAAATTATTGCACGAAGAAAACTTTTCTTGATATGAAGTGCTCAATTAACTTAGCCAATGCCATTTTAATTACCCTTTACTAAATGTGCTGTTAATATTCCCTGTGGAAGCAATTTTCAGCACTTGAATACTACATAAATCAAATATATATTCTTGTGATAAATGTAAACCTTTCCTTGACCTGTTCAGACACTGCAGTTCTACACTAATAAGCCTGTTTAACAGATACACCATTTATATATTTGTGGGTCATAACAATGTCCATGCTCCAATCGACCTCTGCTATATCAAGATCAATTTCAGTTAATTTTTATTACTCCTTCTATATCGTGTTTATGAACTTTGAGCTAATTTATGTTTCGTCCTTTGCACTAGTTCTGTAGTATTTATTTGTTATCTTGTGCTTTAAAATAACTTTAACTGAATTTAAAAAAAGTGGGCTGTTTTGAATTAACACATTCCAGGTTTATTGCAGACGACTAGGATTATATAAATCTGTGGGGGCAACAGAGACTTCCTGTAGAAGTACTAAAATAGCTTGTTTTATTCTTGTACTAGAGAGAGACATGACAGGGAGAGTAAGGAGATGTGGATTTTAGCGAATATGGTGATTGCATGAGAAGTAGCGTTGGTATATTTTCAAGGTAAAATACATAGGTATGTGAAGGTTTGAATGAGTGTGTGTAGAGTAAATGTGTGCATGCATTTCAATTGGGGTGGGTTAGTGATTACACAAGCATTGTAAATAAACGAGTATGTTAGGAGGGCAGATATTTTAGTTGAGTGAGTGGTTGGCACTTGACAGTGAGTGGTTGTGTAAGTCAGTAATTCTGTTAATGTGAATGAATATACAGTACATGTATATCTATTTGTGTTTGAGTGAAGATTAGTTAGTGTGAGTGTCTGAATGAACATCAAAGAGTGCATGTGCCCAGTATATGAATGTAAGTGAAAGTGGGTATATGTTGGAAGGTGAAAAATGGGAAAATACACAAAGGTCATAGTGAGTGGAAGAGTGTTTGTGGATGTCAATAAAATAGATCAAAACAAAATGTTAGGGGGTATAAAAAGGTCACCTCCGTTAGAGGGATACTGTCATGAGACGTGTTTTTTTCAAAACGCATCAGTTAATAGTGCTGCTCCAGCAGAATTCTACACTGAAATCCATTTCTCAAAACAGCAAACAGATTTTTTTATATTCAATTTTGAAATCTGACATGGGGCTAGACATTTTGTCAATTTCCCAGCTGCCCCCAGTCATGTGACTTGTGCCTGCACTTTAGGAGAGAAATGCTTTCTGGCAGGCTGCTGTTTTTCCTTCTCAATGTAACTGAAGGAGTCTCAGTGGGACACAGGTTTTTACTATTGAGTGTTGTTCTTAGATCTACCAGGCAGCTGTTTTCTTGTGTTAGGGAGCTGCTATCTGGTTACCTTCCCATTGTTCTTTTGTTTGGCTGCTGGGGGGGGAAAGGGAGGGGGTTGATATCACTCCAACTTGCAGTACAGCAGTAAAGAGTGATTGAAGTTTATCAGAGCACAAGTCACATGACTTGGGACAATATGTCTAGCCCCATGTCAGATTTCAAGATTGAATATAAAAAAATCTGTTTGCTCTTTTGAGAAATGGATTTCAGTGCAGAATATTCTGCTGGAGATGCACTATTAACTGATTCATTTTGAAAAAATTTTTTTCCCATGACAGTATCCCTTTAAGGTAAAACAAGCTGCATTACAGTGATATCAGGTGTTTGCTAACTGAAAGGAATTTTAAATAGTTTTTTGCAATCTATGTTTTTGTTTGCTTTTATCAGATATTGTATATCATGTGATAAAGAGCTGTTTGTAGTAGTTAACTATAGTTTCAATGTATTCTGGGCCAGTAGCATATGCATATGGCTGGGATGTATAGAATAAAGTAACTGCGCATATAATGATATTACTGCACATATCATTCTTGTTTTATAAAGATACATTTATATGATTATGGTTGAAAAAAAGTTTTGCTGTTGATCAGTTTAGTGACCATGCTTCACCAAATAGTATTCAAATTACGGAAGGAAAAATATAAATCAGAAAGCCACTTGCAGTACAGTATTAGAATAACTGCTGTGAATATTAAACTTCCAAACACATCATGTATACTAGAGCCGTGCATTTATTTGCCACTCATGCTTACTTCTGTGTATTATTTTATTAGAAGGAAAAGTTAACTCTTACAATGATAAATGGGTACTCAGACTCTACAGTCACACAAGGTATCGGTTAATTGTAATGAAAAAGAAAAGAAAAAGAAAAGAACCTTGTTTTGTAACTGTATCAAATACTACACCTCTGTAGTTCAACCACTTCCCTCCAAATATAGTTTCAATTCGTTGTATAATTTAGAAAGGGAAACCCTTAATTGTTACAGTAGTCCGAATTGAAACTATGTTGGTAATCTTTAAAATGAACTGATAACACCAGATTAACCAGTTACAATGTTGCTTATTGTTAAAGTCTAGTGAATCTGACTCCTCTCCAGTAGGTTCTTTTCTTTTTCTTTTCTTTTTCATTACTTCTGTGTATTAGACACAAGATGCACCTAACACTCTTATAATGGGCTATTTCTTATCTAGAAGCATAACATGACGAAGAGAAAACAGACAAGAGGGGTTTATTTATAAAGGGGGCGTGTCTTTTATAATAAAAACAATATATAATGTAATTAAAAAAAACTTTTTTCCAAAAGTACAACAAAATAATGGAAAAGCAATGATATGCAGACATGCAACATAAGAATATCAATGTTAGTAATAATAATGACTGAATTGCTTGAACACAAAAAATACGTTCCTGAAAACATACAGACACTAGGGTGTCATTTACCCAATGCATTAGATGTTAGAGCACTATGAGGTGCAAAGTGGCACATTTTTAGTGTTCACTTACCCAGTAATTGGGACTGGGGCATTGGTGTGCTCTGCATCTTGAGCCAGCACAAAGTATAGAGTGCAAAGCAGGTGGGTACAAGGCAGCCCTGTATATACCCCCTGCACAAGGAAAGAAACACTGTCCCCCAACTGTCAGTGCTTCTTTCCTTGTGCATATAAATGACATGCAAGTTAGGGTGGGGGATAGAGGAAAGGAGAGGGGATGTGCTTTAGATTTGCTGGAATTATTTTCTGTTTATTATTAATAACACATTTGTAAGCTGGTAGCATCATATTTTTGACTTGATGTTGTTTTGCTGAGTTTGCTATGGTGACAAATCAGTGGGAATTCCAGGGCAATTTACTAAGTGGAGACAACACACATTTAGCTAAAGTAGCTCCTTAACACAAAGGGGAGCCAGGACTGGGCATATAACAGAATGGACAGCAGGGGTGCAAGCTCATCGCTTTTCCTGCTTAGTATTGCACATTGTTACTGACAGTTTTGCATTTTGTAATGCCAGCGTACTGTTAGCATATTCCATCATTTTTAGGCTACAACTACTAAAGTGAACAATCTGTACTTAATGTAAGTCACATGACATTGCAAAACATACTGTATGCACTTGAGCTCTGGAACAATAAAAAAAGCCCAGAGCAGCCATTTATAGTTTATTTTCTATGTCCATTGAAAAACATATTAACATTTACAGACAAAATATTTTACTTTTACAGTGCAATTGACATTACTAAACAGCATCAGAAGTCAAAAATACAGTGCGGTAAGAGTTTGTACTTTTTTTCTGAGCTTTAAAATTTATAGAAACATTTGTTTCAAATCAATCACAAACAGCATGGATTTGCTAATTAACATAGTTAATTTACTGCCCACTTCTATCAAATGTTCCTTAGCAATACCATGCCATGTAGTTTCACAGTCTGCATCTGCCTGACCTAAGTCTGCAGCCCCTAATAAAGAAGACATAGATATCCATCACTTGGAAATAATTAGACTATGTATCACTACTACAAGGCTAATTAGCAAAGTATAACATCCAAACAAAACAGAAGAAAAAAACTTACTATACATTTGAAGTTTTACAAAATTAGCCTTTTGTGCCATCTGGTGGTTGTAGGATGTATAATGCTGCCTACTCTGTTCGTTTTGTTACCAGCAAAATATATTCAGGCAAATAAATGCCTATGCTGAAAAGCAGCAGCTTATGGTTCAGAAAAGGTCAGGTTTTTTTACTCATTCTGCACCTGTGTCCTGTTGCAAACCCTACCATATCAGTTTTAAGGCAGTATTTACCAGTTATATAGTTAGAAAAAATGTCTGTCTTGTGTGCCTTTTCTTCATGGAATAAGGAACCAGCTCAAATATTCTGGTAAGAGTACATACACATTGAGATTTATACCTGCTAGTGCCTTTAGCTTCCAAACCTTACAAGTGTATCTCGTGCTAATAAACATTTCTGTCAGTTGTTATGGTATCATGGCTCTCACCTCATTGACTAGTAAAGAGGGTAATGTAAAGTTTGAAAAAACATTAAAGTTTATGCTTAGAAAACTAGGTAGAAGAGGCATCTGATGTTTATCTAGTAAATATTATGCAGAGCAACATCACAACACTGTTCCTTCCCCAGAGTTAATGTTTTTTTCTGACTGTAGACAGTCTGCCAATATGACCAGCAGGTTACAGTTTTACAATATTCCACAACTAGAATTGCAAAAATGCTCTGAGCACTGAAGAGCAATTTTACATTATGTTGTTTCACATTATGTTGTTTTACATATCCTTTAATAACATCAGCAATTGTCCCCTACATTAAGGGTGGGCTCAGCCATAGTTTCTTTCCCAGAAGATATAACCAAAAGTGTTAGCTCAGATGAGGAAACTAATAAGGAGCTAGGCATGGGCTGAAACTCAGAGCCAGACTTGATGGTGTTTATTACTCCTTAATATCCATTCTACAGCTGCAAGCTTGATATCCCTCTTGATGACTGTGTCACTAAATCCAGACAAGAGAAACACTGTAGTTACAATTATGTACATCATGAGAACATAATTGGTATTTATCAGTAATGACCTGATTTTAATGATTAACTTACTATAACAGTATTGATAAAAAAAATGATTAGTGTTTATTTAATGTAGCCCTACAGCCAACAGATACTATTTTAGACTGTGCCACATTGGATTCAAACTAATCAGGGAACCTGTTGCCTAAACATGCCTACTATACAGGCCTGGATTTGTGGAGAGGTCACCAAGGCTTGGGCCTAGGGTGGCAGGATTTTAGGGGGTGGCATGCTCCCCAACCACACCCACATTGGTTCAGAAACACTGGAGATGCACAGGAGATTTCTTGTGCACCAATCCCCATTGCTCCAGTCCAGATGATGAATATTTGAGCAAATAAAAGGTAGGGGATGGGGAGTGATGAATGGCTGCGGGCCTAGGGGCGTCCGCTATGTAAATCCTGCCCTGCTACTATAACTTGCACAGGCAATTCATCAGGAATTGCACGATTTCTTCATAAGATGCTGGAACCTACAGTTATCGTATAGTATTGTGTCTCCTTAATTTGAAAGGAATAGGCAACTTATTTACAGCAAATTTCCCAGCTTTAAAAAGCATAATAATAATAATAATAATAGTATTTTGTAGGTACCATGCATGGACTCAAGATTATCGTTTGTTCATTCACAGGATTTGCTATGGTTGTTAGCGTGAGCTGAAAATAACATAGCCAGGGTGTATCTACAGAGGAAGCAGAGCTAACAGTTGCAAGGGGTGCCAGAAGTGGAGAAGAACCAGTAAGGTCCTAATTTTATATATCAATATATCGTGGTAGAATATGTCATCTTACCAATGTTTTGGGGCCCTAAATTGAAATTTCTGTGGTGCCCAGCAACATGTAGTTACGACCCTGAGTATAGTATAGTATTTCTCTAATGATAAGATCCTGGCAAATGTTTTTTGGTTTGGGTTGGCACTTTGTTCCCCATATTATTTTACAGAATCTAGGATCTTATATATATGATGTAGCAAAACCACCATGGCCTTTTTTTATTATTTTGATCTATAAGTCAAGCAAATACACAGAAGAGCTGTGTCAGGAGATGCTGAATATGTATAATTAAAACTGCATCTGAGAGATTTACTCTGCTAAAATGTGAATTTACATACATGAATGTGTCCATAAAATCTTTGTTTCTAATAAATATTTTAGGCCCTCATATTGATTTGTATTCAGGAAGGTATACTGTATATCCTGACAAAGCAAATATTGGGGAATTGCCAAATGGAACCAATGTCTTTTCCCAAAGCTCAATCAGGTTTTCACTTTCATTAGTTTAACTACTGTAGACCAATCCTGTGCATGAGTTACTGCATGTATAGCAATAAACCTGAGGCAAGCATTCCAGCAGTCATTCAACTGGTTTTCTATATTCCATTTTTATGCAACCAGCATCAATAGCATCTTAGAAAGCGACAACCATCCTTAGCAACAAAAGGATAGGTTAGTTGCCTTTAAGACATATAATTAATATACATTATATGTATATATATATATATATATATATATATATATATATATATATATATATATATATATATATATAATATTCTTAAATACTAAGGATGCAATATTCTGGCAATGCAGTCTGGATTTCCATTAAACCCTTTGATGCAATTTTAGAACTGCATACAAGCAATAAACCTCCCTTTCCTGGAAAACATATCCATTCTTAAGTCAATATTGGTCAGTTATTGCTGGTCATTCTCTGTTTGTCTCTTACTGGAAAACAGCTTTTATTGCTGCTTGCCAAATTTCCTATACAGATAAACAACCTTTAAATATATATATTATACACAGTTACAAAATGCATTACCAATAATATTATAAAACATATTTATGTGAAAAACATTGAGGATAAATTGTATATAAACATAAAAAGCTACTATAGTCATAAAACCAAAAATATAAAACAGGTACATGATAACAATTATTGTAGATGTAAGGTGTAGGTTGTAAGACAAATAATCTAATATTAGGCAGTTGACAAAAGCAGGTTCCTCTAATCCAGTCCAACAAATGTAAGGTGGGAGCATATTTATTTTTAGCAGGGGTTTACCCTCAAAAGTGTGTATTCCCAGTTTCTTTCTAGGTGTAATTAGAATAAGCAAATATTAGCAGGGATGTAGCGAACGTCGGAAAAAAAGTTCGCGAACATATTCGCGAACTTGCGCAAAAATGCGAGCGGTTCGCGAACGGTTCGCGAACCCCATAGACTTCAATGGGAAGGCGAACTTTAACATCTAGAAAAGACATTTCTGGCCAGAAAAATGATTTTAAAGTTGTTTAAAGGGTGCAACGACCTGGACAGTGGCATGCCATCTGGATCAAGGGCAAAAATGTATCTGAAAAATCTGCCTGTGTGTGCTTGGAAGAGATAGTGTAGGGGGAGAGCTGTTAGTGATTTCAGGGACAGATGATAGTAAGTTTGCTGGCTAGTAATCTGCTTGATACTGCTCTGTATTGGAGGGACAGAAGTCTGCAGGGATTTGAGGGACATTTTAGCTTAGGTAGCTTTGCTGGCTAGTAATCTACTGTTCTCTTTAAACAACTGCCATACGTTGACCTTGTAGGCATTGTTTGCCCAGTTTTTTTGGACGCAGCCACTGAAGCACAGTTGCCATAAAAAATATGCCATATAAATGCTGAAAATAGTAATTTTTCGCCATACGTTGACCTTGTAGACATTGTTTGCCCAGTTTTTTTGGTTGCAGCCACTGAAGCACAGTTGCCAGAAAAAATATGCCATATAAATGCTGAAAATAGTCATTTTTTGCCATACGTTGACCTTGTAGGCATTGTTTGCCCAGTTTTTTTGGCCGCAGCCACTGAAGCACAGAGGCCAGAAAAAATATGCCATATAAATGCTGAAAATAGTCATTTTTTTGGTCGCAGCCACTGAAGCACAGTTGCCAGAAAAATTATGTCATATAAATGCTGAAAATATGCATTTTTTTGGTTGCAGCCACTGAAGCACAGAGGCCAGAAAAATTATGCCATATAAATGCTGAAAATATAAATTTTTTTGGTTGCAGCCACTGAAGCACAGAGGCCAGAAAAATTATGCCATATAAATGCAGAAAATATGCATTTTTTTGGTCGCAGCCACTGAAGCACAGTTGCCAGAAAAATTATGCCATATAAATGCTGAAAATATAAATTTTTTTGGTTGCAGCCACTGAAGCATAGAGGCCAGAAAAATTATGCCATATAAATGCTGAAAATATGCATTTTTTTGGTCGCAGCCACTGAAGCACAGTTGCCAGAAAAATTATGCCATATAAATGCTGAAAATATGCATTTTTTTGGTTGCAGCCACTGAAGCACAGAGGCCAGAAAAATTATGCCATATAAATGCAGAAAATATGCATTTTTTTGGACGCAGCCACTGAAGCACAGTTGCCAGAAAAAATATGCCATATAAATGCTGAAAATAGTCATTTTTTGCCATACGTTGACCTTGTAGACATTGTTTGCCCAGTTTTTTTGGTTGCAGCCACTGAAGCACAGAGGCCAGAAAAAATTAAACCAGTAGGGTTTGCACCCTAGTTTGTAACGGTGGCGGAGGGAGGAGGAGGACGCTAAAGGACAGCTGTGTGTGGAGTCATGAGGCTTGAAGAGAAGGACAGCTGCATAGAAGTCAGAACAAGTCTTCCGGCGTGCAGTAACCCTCCGAGATCCACCCCTCATTCATTTTAATAAAGGTCAGGTAATCGACACTTTTGTGACCTAGGCGAGTTCTCTTCTCAGTTACAATCCCTCCTGCTGCACTGAAGGTCCTTTCTGAGAGCACACTTGAGGCTGGGCAAGACAAGAGGTTCATGGCAAATTGTGACAGCTCTGGCCACAGATCAAGCCTGCGCACCCAGTAGTCCAGGGGTTCATCGCTCCTCAGAGTGTCGATATCTGCAGTTAATGCCAGGTAGTCCGCTACCTGCCGGTCGAGGCGTTCTTTGAGGGTGGATCCAGAAGGGTTGTGGCGCTGCCTTGGACAGAAAAACATTTGCATGTCTGACGTTACAGACTGGCCAAAGGGCTTTGTCCTTGCAGGTGTGCTCGTGGCAGGATTACTGGCACCTCTGCCCCTGGAATGTTGATGAGTTCCTGAAGTGACATCACCCTTAAAAGCATTGTACAACATGTTTTGCAGGCTGGTTTGTAAATGCCGCATCTTTTCGGACTTGTGGTATGTTGGTAACATTTCTGACACTTTATGCTTGTACCGAGGGTCTAGTAGCGTTGCGACCCAGTACAGGTCCTTCTCCTTAAGCCTCTTGATACGGGGGTCCTTCAACAGGCATGACAGCATGAAAGACCCCATTCTCACAAGGTTGGATGCAGAGCTATCCATCTCCGCTTCCTCATTATCAAGGACTGCATCATCCACGGTCTCCTCCCCCCAGCCACGTACAAGACCAGGGGTCCCCAAAAGGTCACCACTAGCCCCCTGGGAAGCCTGCTCCTGTTGGTCCTCCTCCTCCTCCTCCACAAAGCCACCTTCCTCCTCTGACTCCACTTCTGGCACCTCTCCCTGCGTTGCAGCAGGTGCCTGGGTTCGTTCTGGTGATTCCGACCAGAAATCGTGCGCTTCCAGCTCCTCGTCACGCTGGTCTACAGCCTCATCTGTCACTCGTCGCACGGCACGCTCCAGGAAGAAAGCGAAGGGTATTAGGTCGCTGATGGTGCCTTCGGTGCGACTGACCATATTTGTCACCTCTTCAAAAGGTCGCATGAGCCTGCAGGCATCGCGCATAAGCACCCAGTAACGGGGGAAAAAAATCCCCAGCTGTGCAGATCCAGTCCTACCACCCAGTTCAAAAAGGTACTCGTTGACGGCCCTTTGTTGTTGCAGCAGACGTTCCAACATAAGGAGCGTTGAATTCCAGCGAGTCTGGCTGTCAGAAATCAAACGCCTGACTGGCATGTTGTAGCGCTGCTGAATGTCAGCAAGGCGTGCCATGGCTGTGTAGGAACGTCTGAAATGGGCCGACGCCTTTCTGGACTGGGTGAGAACGTCCTGGAATCCTGGGTACTTGGAGACAAAACGTTGGACTATTAAATTTAACACATGTGCCATGCAGGGCACATGTGTTAAATTGCCTAGTCTCAACGCTGCCAACAGATTGCTTCCATTGTCACACACCACTTTTCCGATCTGCAGTTGGTGTGGGGTCAGCCACCGATCGGCCTGTGACTGCAGAGATGACAGGAGTACAGATCCAGTATGGTTTTTGCTTTCCAGGCACGTCATCCCCAAGACAGCGTGACAACGGCGTACCTGGCACGTCGAATAGCCTAGGGGGAGCTGGGGGTGCACAGGTGTGGAGGAGGAGAAGGAGGACCCAGCAGCAGAGTAAGAAGAAGAAGAAGACGAGGTAGAGAGCGATGGAGGAGTAGAGGTGGTGGCAGAACCGCGTGCAATCCGTGGCGGTGACACCAACTCCACTGTTGTTGTTGAGCTACCCATTCCCTGCTTCCCAGCCATTACCAAGTTCACCCAGTGGGCAGTGTAGGTGACATACCTGCCCTGACCATGCTTGGAGGACCATGCGTCAGTAGTCATATGGACCTTTGGCCCAACACTAAGTGACAGAGATGCGGTAACTTGGCTCTGCACATGTTGGTACAGGTGTGGTATTCCCTTTTTAGAAAAAAAATTGCGGCTGGGTACCTTCCACTGCGGTGTCCCAATTGCTACAAATTTGCGGAAGGCCTCAGAGTCCACCAGCTGGTATGGTAAAAGCTGGCGGGCTAAGAGTGCAGACAAGCCAGCTGTCAGACGCCGGGCAAGGGGGTGACAGTCAGACATTGGCTTCTTACGCTCAAACATGGCCTTCACAGAAACTTGGCTGGTGGCAGATGACTGGGAATGGGAACAGGTGGTCAAGGTGGAAGGCGGAGTGGAGGGTGGTTCAGACGGGTCAAGGAGAGCAGAGGTAGAGCAGTAAGATGCTGGACCAGAAGGAGTGTGGCTTTTAGTTTGCCTGTTGCCTTTGAGGTGTTGCTCCCAAAGTGCTTTGTGCTTGCCGCTCATGTGCCTTCGCATAGAAGTTGTACCTATGTGGCTGTTGGGCTTACCAAGGCTCAGTTTCTGACTGCACTCATTGCAAATTACAATGCTTTTGTCAGAGGCACACACATTAAAAAAATCCCACACTGCTGACTTTTTGGAAGTGTGCGATCTGGCGGTAACAGTAGAAGTTGGCGGCATTGGCGGCAATGGCGGGTGCGTTGGCCGGCTGAACACAGGTGCCGATACATGTTGTTGCCCTACTGATCCCTGCGGGCTGTCCTCCCTGCTTCTTCTAAGTCTTATTCTCCTACTGCCTCTCTGACTCTCCGTCTCTCCATCTGAACTACCCTCCTCTTGCTCTCTTCTACTAGGCACCCACAAAACATCAATCTCCTCATCATCATTCTCCTCAGATGCATCAATTTCTTCTGACACATCACAGAAGGAAGCAGCAGCGGGGACCTCCTCCTCATCACTCATTATGTCCATCTCTATCGTGTTCTCTGCCAGAATTAAATCTGGTGTAAGGTCCTCATCTCCTTCATCTTCTTCTGGCAATAATGGTTGCGCATTACTCAGTTCAAGAAACTCATGGGAAAATAACTCCTCTGACCCCAGTGAAGAAGGGGCACCGGTGGTGGAGGAAGTGTTACGTGGGGTGGCCATAGCAGTGGAGGATGAGGAGGATGTTGTGGTAAAGTTAGAAACGGTAGAGGATGGGGTGTGCTGTGTAAGCCAGTCAACTACCTCTTCAGCATTTTGGGAGTTCAGGGTCATTGGCTTTTTAAAACTGGGCAATTTGCTAGGGCCACAGGATTGCATAGCAGCACGGCCCCTAGCACGGCCTCTGCGTGGCGGCCTGCCTTTGCCTGGCATTATTTTTAAAAAAACAACAACAACAACAAAAACTCAGTTGGTTTTTCTGGAAACGATAATACACACAGCTAGATGGCGGGTTGAAGAAAACAGTGTGCAAATAATGCCTACAAGGTCAACGTATACACTACTACAGCGGTGGATACGGATTACGTAAAATATATGAATGCTGCTTGAAAAAAAGTAACTCAAGTGGTTTTTCTAGAGACGATAATATTATCAATATTTAGACAAAATGTGAACAAGCTCACACAGCTAGATGGCGGGTTGAAGAAAACAGTGTGCAAATAATGCCTACAAGGTCAACGTATACACTACTACAGCGGTGGATACGGATTACGTAAAATATATGAATGCTGCTTGAAAAAAAGTAACTCAAGTGGTTTTTCTAGAGACGATAATATTATCAATATTTAGACAAAATGTGAACAAGCTCACACAGCTAGATGGCGGGTTGAAGAAAACAGTGTGCAAATAATGCCTACAAGGTCAACGTATACACTACTACAGCGGTGGATACGGATTACGTAAAATATATGAATGCTGCTTGAAAAAAAGTAACTCAAGTGGTTTTTCTAGAGACGATAATATTATCAATATTTAGACAAAATGTGAACAAGCTCACACAGCTAGATGGCGGGTTGAAGAAAACAGTGTGCAAATAATGCCTACAAGGTCAACGTATACACTACTACAGCGGTGGATACGGATTACGTAAAATATATGAATGCTGCTTGAAAAAAAGTAACTCAAGTGGTTTTTCTAGAGACGATAATATTATCAATATTTAGACAAAATGTGAACAAGCTCACACAGCTAGATGGCGGGTTGAAGAAAACAGTGTGCAAATAATGCCTACAAGGTCAACGTATACACTACTACAGCGGTGGATACGGATTACGTAAAATATATGAATGCTGCTTGAAAAAAAGTAACTCAAGTGGTTTTTCTAGAGACGATAATATTATCAATATTTAGACAAAATGTGAACAAGCTCACACAGCTAGATGGCGGGTTGAAGAAAACAGTGTGCAAATAATGCCTACAAGGTCAACGTATACACTACTACAGCGGTGGATACGGATTACGTAAAATATATGAATGCTGCTTGAAAAAAAGTAACTCAAGTGGTTTTTCTAGAGACGATAATATTATCAATATTTAGACAAAATGTGAACAAGCTCACACAGCTAGATGGCGGGTTGAAGAAAACAGTGTGCAAATAATGCCTACAAGGTCAACGTATACACTACTACAGCGGTGGATACGGATTACGTAAAATATATGAATGCTGCTTGAAAAAAGTCACTCCGGTGTTTTTTCTGGAGACGGTAATATTATGGATATTTAGACAGAATGTGAACAAGGTCACACAGCTAGATGGCGGGTTGAAGAAAACAGTGTGCAAATAATGCCTACAGGGCAAATAATGCCTAAAAGGTCAACTTATACACTACTACAGCGGTAGTAAAATAAAAAAAAGTAAAATAAAAAAAAAATGAATATTAAAAAAAAAAAATTAAAGTTGGTGCTGCTGAACTACTAGGAGCAGCAGATTAGCACACCAGTCCCACTCCCCAACACTGCTAGACTAATAGCACTGGGCTCTTATAGTAGTAGTAGTAGTAGTAGTAAAACAACAAAAAAATAAATAAAAGCAGTCCTTACAAGGACTACTGTTATTGCAGCAGTCAGCAGATGAGATCAGAAGCAGGACAGCTGCCCACTGCAGCTACATACAGAGCACTGCAGTAGAAGGTAGATTACTAGCCAGCAAAGCTACCTAAGCTTAAATGTCCCTCAAACCCCTGCAGACTTCTGTCCCTCCAATAACAGAGCAGTATCAAAACGATTACTAGCCAGCAAACTTTCAACTGTCCCTGAAATCACTAACAGGCAGCAGCTCTCTCCCTACACTATCTCTTCAGCACACACAGGCAGAGTGAAAAAACGCTGCAGGGCTTCGGTTTTTATAGGGAAGGGGAGTGGTCCAGGGGAGAGCTTCCTGATTGGCTGCCATGTACCTGCTGGTCTGGGGTGAGAGGGCAAAAAAAAGCGCCAACAATGGCGAACCCAAAATGGCGAACGTCGCGCGACGTTCGCGAACTTCCGGCGAGCGCGAACACCCGATGTTCGCGCGAACAAGTTCGCCGGCGAACAGTTCGCGACATCTCTAAATATTAGTATAACCTAAGTTCATAATGTTATGGCTGTGACTGCCTCTCATTATTACCCTTTAGTAAATGGACCTTAAGTTTAAGATCCTAAATGGGAGCAAAGGACAGGGGTATGGTAACAGGATCATTGATAGTACAGGTATGGGACCTATAATCCAGAATGTTCAGGACCTGGGGTTTTCTGGAAAATGGGTCTTGCTGAAATGTGGTCTCTATACCTTAAGTCTACTAAAAAAATAATTTAAACATTGCTTAAACCCAATAGGATAGTTTTCCTTCAATAAGGATTAATTATATCTATGTGATCAAGTACAATGTACTGTTTCATTACTACAGAGGAAAAGAAAATCATTTTTAAAAATTAGAATTATTAATGGATAACAGTTTTGCAGATAAAAGATCCCATACGCTATGTTGCTGTTTATATAATGGTGTTGCTTTGATGCTGATAAAGATCAAATATAATCCAAGTTGGTGACTCTGTAATACAATAGTTATTTTATTAAAGAAAGAAATCTGTGTTGTTTCAAATAAACTATCTTTGTGCAGAGGTATAATCAGTGATAATCATCCGAAATGCTTTATTTTATGTTTAAATAGGTTTACTGTTTTTAAGCACGCCATGAAATCTGTGTAGGCAGCAAAGAAACGTTTTCGGGCTTGACCCTTGGCATGAGGACCACTCGCTGTGCATCACTCATATACACCTTTTGTTAATAATTAACATCAGACACCAAAGAAATGCATCAGTCATTTTGGAAGTTGTTAAATGCCTCAGTAGACGTTCGCGATTATGTCCAGTACCTGAGGGGACCCAGCAAGTGGGTCTGTTTCCTAGCTGAGCAAAAACTATTGTCTGGCATATTATCAAATACTAACTGCCAAACCAAAGTATTGTTCTTGAGCTGTATGATTAAATATTTATGTTACACAAGTGTATGCATAAAATTCCACGAGTGGCGTTAAATATTTATGTAAACAAGATTCATGTATGTCTAAGGAGAGACATAACTAGCTATGGTCACTTGCTGATGTGCGGCTACAGCTATCAACTCCCTGTAGTTCATATACCTGCAATGAAATTAACAGGCACATAAGCTATATAACACCTCAATGCTATAATCCTTAATTTATGGTGTTTATTACCCTTCAAGGCCCGACATTACTAATAGCCTGGATAGGATATTTAGAACCCTATAGAAAGACAACCTAATTCTCTAATCCAACATTCTGATCAATTGTGCATGAACATGTAAAATACCTCATCATTTATAAAACTTGGAAATGACAGTTTAGCTGCAAGCACACACAATGCTTATCTGTTAAAACCACTTGGATTGGATTTTATTGCTGATCTATATTGTGTGTGTGTGTGTGTAGAGAAAACTTTTGCTGGAAGCTGTGTAAGAAAGTAATTGGATAAACTTTGATTTTCAATATGGTTGGTGGCCTTTAGCAAGCCATGGAGTAGATGTGATGGCTTTGAGCCACTTAATAGTTTGACTTCTGGCTATGAAAATAAAGAGATGCTATAAAAAGCAGTGACAATATAAGTACAGTTCATAGAACATGCCAGCCAATTACACTTAACCTATTAATCATGTTTACTGAACTGACACCAGAGTGACAATAACAAATGCAACAGCAGGACAAAGGTGCGTCACTGCTGTTTTCTGATGAAGAGCAATTTTGTTACACATCAGGAAAGATGCCTCAAAGTAATCTCTAGGTTATTCAGAGATATGAATGAATTTATATTACCACTAATTTTACTAGGTGTTACTGTAATTTGTATTAACTGCTTTTAATACTAAAGAATGAATAAAAATATGTATTGATTGTGATATAATCAGCCTCGAGGCAGGAAGATACAAATTGTTATTTAATATATTGATCATGTGATATGATTTGATGAGGATAATATTGTAGGATTTTATGAGCTGCAGTCATTAAACGTTTTGCAGCATGATTTCCTGTCAGCTGTGAAGAGGGTGGTAAAAGAGGTGGTCCTTGTTATATGCAGCTTGCTATTGTTTTGTTTGATCTCTTCACCTTCATTCCCGGCAAAAAAAAAATATTGTGCACACTTGTACTATTTGCACTTTTGTAATATGCAATTAATGTTTTATTAAAAAATGGGTGGGTCCCCTTAGTTTATTGATTAGAGTGCATGCTTTGGTTACAAAGAGTTGAAAAACAGCAAGTAACTAGCAAATGGAATCAGAGAGTAAGTAACGTAGGGCAGGATGGAAAGTGCAAAAAATGGGCTTGAACTCACATGAGACCAGGGACAAATTTGGCAAGTAGTTGGCAAAGTTTAAATATGTTGCAATATATGGCAATCCCTGTTTTGTTGTTTGCTTTAACTCAGATGGGCACAAGGCTCTGCATTTATTGACGCTATTCATTAAAAGTATATGCTTGGCATTATTGAGCTGAGCACCTGGTTATTATCATAATCATTCACAAGTGCAGGTATTGATTCAAGGGAACCATGGAGCTATCTCCATCCTGAATAAAGTGTAGAGATGTCAACCTTACCAGCTTGTTTTTACAGAGATATGTGTCGCATCCAAGTGTGCCGCCGGAAATTTTTTGTGACCCAGAAGTGATGTTGGCGGAAGTGATGTCACACGCATGAATTTTTAATGAAGCCAAAGATTCCATGCTGCACATGGCTAAAGGGAGACGTGACCGTCGCCAGAAATCCAATCTGCAGGGACATCGCCAATTCACTAACAGGCGCAGATGACAATTCACTAGCAAAAGAGACCGTCGCTCGTGTTAGTTTGCACTCTATCGCCAGGAATCTTTTCGCTCTGGCGAACAGTTGTTGCTCCACAATTTCACTAAAGTGCTGGTTTAAATGAACATTACCTCTTTCGCCAAAGTTTCCTTCGCCACCTTAGACTAGGAGAACTGCTGAACCGAAGATACATGTTCCACAATCTAATGTCAGGGACATCATATCCTGTATGCCAGAAAGTCTTAAAAAGTGTAAAAAAATCTTGGCGACTTTTCTTTTTTCAAAGCAGGATTGCCTTAAAAAGTCCAAACTATTAAAGATTTTTGTGTGAACATTTTTTTAATACATTTGAGGGGAATGGCACATATATTTTAGGGTGGGCTCATGTCTAGGGCATTAGAGAAACTTTTATGTCTTTATTAAGCTTCCTTGGACATTTGTAATAAAAAGTGGCACTTCAAGCATTTCCACCAACATCTCTAAAAAAGACGTGTATATGTGTATAATACACAAAAGCCATGAATATCCTGTAAATTATATCCTTATAAACGGTGAGTTCTGATGTCATCAGTTATAAACGGTGAGTTCTGATGTCATTTCTGTCACATGACTCACTGAAATGTGTGTATTATAATAAATAAAGTACCCCCAGTTGCAAAATATGAGGATATTAGAAGTTACCTTGGAGTTCCATGACCTGTATAAAAATACTCGGCCTTCGGCCTCGTGTTTTTATATGGTCATGAAACTACTCTGTAACTTATAATATCCTTATATTTTACAAGAGGGGGTACTTTATTCACTATATATTTTATGCGCCTCGCCTATTCAAATTGACCTAAGCACAAGACTACTAGCGAATTTTCGCTTGGCACTAAAGAACGCTAGCAACTCTTCACTATGAAATGCTCGCAACGATGAAGTATCACTAGTGAAAAGTTGACAGCATTCAGCCCCAGGACGCAACTTCGTATTTTAGTGAATTAGCATAGTGGTAATGAATTTGCGCCTGGGGAAGTGGCGCGGAGTGTGTCGAAGCAATCGCTGGTGACAATTCGCCCTTTAGTGAATTTGCCCCATGGTGTTTTATGCTTGATACAGAGCAGAGAGAAACCTTGCACTCATTGTAATGCTCCCCAAAAATGTGATACTTAAAGGCATTTTAAAGCTTCATCTGGAGTGCTGTCATTTGAAAAAAAATATATAGACTGGAAAAGATTTCTGTATATTTGCAGATACTTGATTCTTTCCACCTGCATTCAGCAGAAACTAAACTCTGAACAAAAATATCAAACACAGTGAATTACCCATGTTGCACCCTATTTGGTATTACTACAGGTTTTCAGTGTATAAAGATCTGCTACTGAACAGCAATTGCTTAGCATATTAGACACATCATAATGTTTGTTACAACATGTTAGTCTTTGGGCTGGAGTTAAAAGAGAAAATAACTGCATGAACTGCAGCTAAAAGGAGAAGGTACTGCAATGGGAAAGTTTTCACTCTGATCAGTTGCTTTACATTAAGCACAGTATGGGTCCTACAGTGACATTCTTAGTCGATATTAGCAAGCGAAAAACAAAATTAACCAATATTTTAAAAGCACATGAAACACGGGGCTAAGCTGAGTGACAAATTTAGATGAGTGGGGAGACAAATCTTATTGAAGTAACTTGTTATATTGCATGTCGATATAACGTTTTGTTAGATTGCCATCTACTGGTGAATTTTGAAAACTACAGTTTACAAATTTACTTCTGTATGCATTAGTTTTCTATGGTGATCCAGCATATTCCACAGAGCTGTACAATAAAAAAGGTGTATACTTTATACTTACCTTATAATATAGTTCTATATATATAGTCCATGTGTTGCTGGGAGTAATTATGTCCCCGTTCAAGCTTCAATAGTTTTTCCTCATTGTTTAATTATTCAATTTACCAATTTAGTAGAATGTCTAACCTCTCTTGTGTGTTTGTGTATATAATTGTAAGTAAATGTTCTCTCCCTGGATGATTAGCTGTTTTCACTTTTATTTTGTACTCTTTTCTTTGTGCTTTTAGCAAGTACTCCACCTCTTTTCCTTTTTGTTATTTTTTTTCACCTCTCTTGATTATTCCTTCCATCCACTGCACTCTTTTTATTATTCCTTCACTGTCACTGCTAACATAAAATTATTTCTAATATAGTGTATAAGAAATTGCTGTAGAGAGTATTCATCTGTAACTCTCATTCATTGTGTTAAGGGTGCTATGTGGTGTTCAGCCACTCTCCATATATCTTGACTGACCCTCAACCACACCACCATTACTCTTGGGGACTGTAGTAACCATTTAGAAGGAATTAACAAAAAGGTTCCGCAAGCTTTTAGTTGAACTCAGGAGCATCTCTTTATTGGTCACCAATACAGCTTCCACAGTGATACTTGCCACACACAATCTCCCCCAATACATCTTAACTAGTAGAGAGTCCCAGGTCACCAGGTCCCATTGGCTGCCTACCTTCCCTGTTTCAGGAATACTGTACACTTTAACACACTTTTAACTTTTTGTTATGTGAGGTACTAGGCCTTATCTACCCTAGGTCCCTGCTCTTCTGGGTCCCTAATCTGGGTGAAGTTCTCTCTACTCAGCCGCTCAGCTATACAACCTTCACCTGACCCTCACCGACTACAACAAGTTCCACCAAACTACTGCTCTCCTTAGTACCTTAGTTGACATGCCTCAGGCTCTCCAGTGTCATTCCCTTAGTCTTCCTGTCAGCTAAAAAGGAAGTTACCTCCTGATCTCTCCCTTATATAACCAGACTTCTCCTTACCCAGAGCATCCCCTGGTGACCAATTAGAACGAAAAACACTCATATTAAACTACTCCTTACAAGGGGGTTAACATGAGCATTCTTGCATGCCTTACAGTAATAATTGTGTAATCATGAAGTGATATCTTTCTGATTTACTTTTGCTGGGCTGCAGAAGGAGGTGTTGCTTGATGACATCACAAAGGGGATGAAGGGCAGAGAATGGGTGGCCCTCTGACATCAGGACTGGGGAACTGTAAGCAGTCAGAGAAGGAAGGGAGCGTATAAAAGGAAGCATTTAGCAGTGAAACACTTTAGCACGGGAGGAAAAGATTGGGAATTAAATTGCCGGTAGTATTATTCAGGTTTGCACCTTTTGTCTTCAGTCTAGTCTATCTTATTGTCCTTAGTTAGTCATGTTCAGTAATGCCACTTATATTTTTTGTTGACTGCAGTGACTATGGTAATTGAAAATTACTTAAAGGAGAACCAAACCTCCAAACTAATGAAAATCCCTACCCTCCATAGTCCCCCCCCCCCCGTACAGGTGTTAATACCTGTAAATGCCCCTAAGTCTTTAATTACCCCTCGAAGCAGAGTCAGCGCAGCGGAGCTCACAGGCACCATGTTCCGGGGCTTCTGTAATCTTCGGGCCCTTCTGCAATTTCCAATTTCCATACACAGCTTAATTACTGAAGACTCCCGAAGCGGTGAAGATGTCGCCCGTGAGCTCCACTGTGCTGACTCTGCATCGAGGGGTAATTAAAGACTCAGAGGCATTTACAGGTATTATTTTCATAAGTTTGGGGGTTTGGTTCTCCTTTAAGGTGGCCATACACGGGCTAAAAAAGCTGGCAATTCAATTCTTTCAGGCCAAGTTGGCAACTTTTTGGCCCATATAAGGGGCCCTCTGATTGGCCCACATGACCGATAGCTGCCTTAAAATCGCAGGGCAGATTTAAAAATCCCATCAGGACAAGCACCACATCAATGGTCTGCAGTAACAGATCCTCTTGTTTGGCAACCTTGCTAAACAAGCAATTCTTTAAATGTATGACCAGCTTTATTATTGGTATTACCTTTTATTTAAAGGACAAAATAATGATAAAATATTTAATGTGTTTTTTAAAACTATTAACTAAAGTGCCAAATTGTATGGAAAATGCCTATATGCTGTAGTGCATACAGGTAAAATCTTCTTTATACTTATGCTCATGAGCTGATACCTCTGCTCAGCAGACAATATTCTGTGCAAATATAAGTAATCTTTAAGCCTTACCACAGAGAAACTGTAAGGCTCTGCTGGGAGTTGAACCGGGAACCTCCTGGTTGTTTGTTGCACTGGGCCAGGAGAGCAGCTGGCAAACTTTGGTGTCCCTTTCATATGTACTTCTGGCTTCCTCATATCACCCTAGCATCCTTGTAGGTCACAAACTGATAATTTGAAGCTACATCCTCCTTCTTATGTCAGTGACATCACATCCTGTATGCCAAAGAGTTATAAAAAAGAAAAAAAACACTTGCGTTTTTCATATTTTAAAGTGGGATTGTCTTTAAAAGTTGTAGCTGTTAAATATTTTTGTTTTAAAATTTTTTAACCATGCCACATTTGTTTTAGGGTGTGCTCATGTGTAGAACAATAGAGGATCTTGTTTGTCTTTATTTTGCTTCTTTGGACATTTTTAATAATAAGTGGGCACATCAAGCATTTGCACCATCACTAATAAAGACGTCTATACAACCTAAATGTCCCCGCCCTTTTCAAATTGTTATAAGATTATGTGTATTAACAAAATTTTGCTAGGTAGAAATGAACGTTACCGAAAGTTTGCTATGAAATACTCGCACTGACAGATTAACGCTAGTGAAACTTCACCAGCGTTTGGCTGCCGAGATGCGACTTTGCATTTTAGTGAATTAGCGCATTGGTAGCGAATATGCACCTGACAAAGTTGCGCGAAGTGGGGCAAAGCCTTCCAAGGCAATATTCATCCTTTAGTGGAATTGCCCCATAGGGTCAGCATGATAGGCTGACCCTGCCCTTTCTAAACCAGCTCTCACCTCAATTCCTTTACCTGAGCATGAGCTACTGCTTGAGCACTATGGCCTAGTCCCTAACTCTCACTACCATGTTCTTGCCCCCCCATTTCCTGTGCTAACCAGTCCCTTACTCTTCTTCTGCTCCAGCCTGTCCCTGACTTCTGCCTGTGCCTGACTCTTGTCCCTCTCCATACCACTCCTGTCTGTTCCTGACTCTTCTCCCGCTCCATCCGTCTCCTGCCTGTCCCTGACTGTTCTCCTGCTCTTGCCTGTCCCGGACAGGCATATATATATGATCCATATATAACAGTGCTTTATTAGCAGACTCTCATGCAGGCATTACACAACAGTAACTTTCACTTTTAAGCTACAGAAAGTATGCACAGTATAAGTCTGAGCATAGTGACATCTACAGGCCATTTGCATGAACACCACATATTCCCCCTATAGTAGGAAAGCATTTGGACACCTATAATAAACAGCAACAATAAACAGTATGCATTTTAAAGCAATAATATACATTCTTCACATCACATAGTCCTTGGTCCATGCAGGTAGTTTTCTGATTCTCTGAGTATACCTTATAGGTTCACTTTCTTCAGGCCTATTGCAGTTGACATCAGGAGTAGGGATGTAGCGAACGTCGGAAAAAAAGTTCGCGAACATATTCGCGAACTTGCGCAAAAACGCGAGCGGTTCGCGAACGGTTCGCGAACCCCATAGACTTCAATGGGAAGGCGAACTTTAACATCTAGAAAAGACATTTCTGGCCAGAAAAATGATTTTAAAGTTGTTTAAAGGGTGCAACGACCTGGACAGTGGCATGCCAGAGGGGGATCAAGGGCAAAAATGTATCTGAAAAATCTGCCTGTGTGTGCTTGGAAGAGATAGTGTAGGGGGAGAGCTGTTAGTGATTTCAGGGACAGATGATAGTAAGTTTGCTGGCTAGTAATCTGCTTGATACTGCTCTGTATTGGAGGGACAGAAGTCTGCAGGGATTTGAGGGACATTTTAGCTTAGGTAGCTTTGCTGGCTAGTAATCTACTGTTCTCTTTAAACAACTGCCATACGTTGACCTTGTAGGCATTGTTTGCCCAGTTTTTTTGGACGCAGCCACTGAAGCACAGTTGCCAGAAAAAATATGCCATATAAATGCTGAAAATAGTCATTTTTCGCCATACGTTGACCTTGTAGACATTGTTTGCCCAGTTTTTTTGGACGCAGCCACTGAAGCACAGTTGCCAGAAAAAATTATGCCATATAAATGCTGAAAATATAAATTTTTTTGGTTGCAGCCACTGAAGCACAGAGGCCAGAAAAATTATGCCATATAAATGCAGAAAATATGCATTTTTTTGGTCGCAGCCACTGAAGCACAGTTGACAGAAAAATTATGCCATATAAATGCTGAAAATATAAACTTTTTGGTTGCAGCCACTGAAGCACAGAGGCCAGAAAAATTATGCCATATAAATGCAGAAAACATGCATTTTTTTGGTCGCAGCCACTGAAGCACAGTTGACAGAAAAATTATGCCATATAAATGCTGAAAATATAAATTTTTTTGGTTGCAGCCACTGAAGCACAGAGGCCAGAAAAATTATGCCATATAAATGCAGAAAATATGCATTTTTTTGGTCGCAGCCACTGAAGCACAGTTGCCAGAAAAAATATGCCATATAAATGCTGAAAATAGTCATTTTTTGCCATATACGTTGAGTCAACGTATGGCAAAAAATGACTATTTTCAGCATTTATATGGTATATTTTTTCTGGCCTCTGTGCTTCAGTGGCTGCGGCCAAAAAAACTGGGCAAACAATGCCTACAAGGTCAACGTCGTTGACCTTGTAGGCATTGTTTGCCCAGTTTTTTTGGCCGCAGCCACTGAAGCACAGAGGCCAGAAAAAATATGCCATATAAATGCTGAAAATAGTCATTTTTTTGGTCGCAGCCACTGAAGCACAGTTGCCAGAAAAATTATGCCATATAAATGCTGAAAATATAAATTTTTTTGGTTGCAGCCACTGAAGCACAGAGGCCAGAAAAATTATGCCATATAAATGCAGAAAATATGCATTTTTTTGGTTGCAGCCACTGAAGCACAGAGGCCAGAAAAATTATGCCATATAAATGCAGAAAATATGCATTTTTTTGGATGCAGCCACTGAAGCACAGTTGCCAGAAAAAATATGCCATATAAATGCTGAAAATAGTCATTTTTTGCCATACGTTGACCTTGTAGACATTGTTTGCCCAGTTTTTTTGGTTGCAGCCACTGAAGCACAGAGGCCAGAAAAAATTAAACCAGTAGGGTTTGCACCCTAGTTTGTAACGGTGGCGGAGGGAGGAGGAGGACGCTAAAGGACAGCTGTGTGTGGAGTCATGAGGCTTGAAGAGAAGGACAGCTGCATAGAAGTCAGAACAAGTCTTCCGGCGTGCAGTAACCCTCCGAGATCCACCCCTCATTCATTTTAATAAAGGTCAGGTAATCGACACTTTTGTGACCTAGGCGAGTTCTCTTCTCAGTTACAATCCCTCCTGCTGCACTGAAGGTCCTTTCTGAGAGCACACTTGAGGCTGGGCAAGACAAGAGGTTCATGGCAAATTGTGACAGCTCTGGCCACAGATCAAGCCTGCGCACCCAGTAGTCCAGGGGTTCATCGCTCCTCAGAGTGTCGATATCTGCAGTTAATGCCAGGTAGTCCGCTACCTGCCGGTCGAGGCGTTCTTTGAGGGTGGATCCAGAAGGGTTGTGGCGCTGCCTTGGACAGAAAAACATTTGCATGTCTGACGTTACAGACTGGCCAAAGGGCTTTGTCCTTGCAGGTGTGCTCGTGGCAGGATTACTGGCACCTCTGCCCCTGGAATGTTGATGAGTTCCTGAAGTGACATCACCCTTAAAAGCATTGTACAACATGTTTTGCAGGCTGGTTTGTAAATGCCGCATCTTTTCGGACTTGTGGTATGTTGGTAACATTTCTGACACTTTATGCTTGTACCGAGGGTCTAGTAGCGTTGCGACCCAGTACAGGTCCTTCTCCTTAAGCCTCTTGATACGGGGGTCCTTCAACAGGCATGACAGCATGAAAGACCCCATTCTCACAAGGTTGGATGCAGAGCTATCCATCTCCGCTTCCTCATTATCAAGGACTGCATCATCCACGGTCTCCTCCCCCCAGCCACGTACAAGACCAGGGGTCCCCAAAAGGTCACCACTAGCCCCCTGGGAAGCCTGCTCCTGTTGGTCCTCCTCCTCCTCCTCCACAAAGCCACCTTCCTCCTCTGACTCCACTTCTGGCACCTCTCCCTGCGTTGCAGCAGGTGCCTGGGTTCGTTCTGGTGATTCCGACCAGAAATCGTGCGCTTCCAGCTCCTCGTCACGCTGGTCTACAGCCTCATCTGTCACTCGTCGCACGGCACGCTCCAGGAAGAAAGCGAAGGGTATTAGGTCGCTGATGGTGCCTTCGGTGCGACTGACCATATTTGTCACCTCTTCAAAAGGTCGCATGAGCCTGCAGGCATCGCGCATAAGCACCCAGTAACGGGGGAAAAAAATCCCCAGCTGTGCAGATCCAGTCCTACCACCCAGTTCAAAAAGGTACTCGTTGACGGCCCTTTGTTGTTGCAGCAGACGTTCCAACATAAGGAGCGTTGAATTCCAGCGAGTCTGGCTGTCAGAAATCAAACGCCTGACTGGCATGTTGTAGCGCTGCTGAATGTCAGCAAGGCGTGCCATGGCTGTGTAGGAACGTCTGAAATGGGCCGACACCTTTCTGGACTGGGTGAGAACGTCCTGGAATCCTGGGTACTTGGAGACAAAACGTTGGACTATTAAATTTAACACATGTGCCATGCAGGGCACATGTGTTAAATTGCCTAGTCTCAACGCTGCCAACAGATTGCTTCCATTGTCACACACCACTTTTCCGATCTGCAGTTGGTGTGGGGTCAGCCACCGATCGGCCTGTGACTGCAGAGATGACAGGAGTACAGATCCGGTATGGTTTTTGCTTTCCAGGCACGTCATCCCCAAGACAGCGTGACAACGGCGTACCTGGCACGTCGAATAGCCTAGGGGGAGCTGGGGGTGCACAGGTGTGGAGGAGGAGAAGGAGGACCCAGCAGCAGAGTAAGAAGAAGAAGAAGACGAGGTAGAGAGCGATGGAGGAGTAGAGGTGGTGGCAGAACCGCGTGCAATCCGTGGCGGTGACACCAACTCCACTGTTGTTGTTGAGCTACCCATTCCCTGCTTCCCAGCCATTACCAAGTTCACCCAGTGGGCAGTGTAGGTGACATACCTGCCCTGACCATGCTTGGAGGACCATGCGTCAGTAGTCATATGGACCTTTGGCCCAACACTAAGTGACAGAGATGCGGTAACTTGGCTCTGCACATGTTGGTACAGGTGTGGTATTCCCTTTTTAGAAAAAAAATTGCGGCTGGGTACCTTCCACTGCGGTGTCCCAATTGCTACAAATTTGCGGAAGGCCTCAGAGTCCACCAGCTGGTATGGTAAAAGCTGGCGGGCTAAGAGTGCAGACAAGCCAGCTGTCAGACGCCGGGCAAGGGGGTGACAGTCAGACATTGGCTTCTTACGCTCAAACATGGCCTTCACAGAAACTTGGCTGGTGGCAGATGACTGGGAATGGGAACAGGTGGTCAAGGTGGAAGGCGGAGTGGAGGGTGGTTCAGACGGGTCAAGGAGAGCAGAGGTAGAGCAGTAAGATGCTGGACCAGAAGGAGTGTGGCTTTTAGTTTGCCTGTTGCCTTTGAGGTGTTGCTCCCAAAGTGCTTTGTGCTTGCCGCTCATGTGCCTTCGCATAGAAGTTGTACCTATGTGGCTGTTGGGCTTACCAAGGCTCAGTTTCTGACTGCACTCATTGCAAATTACAATGCTTTTGTCAGAGGCACACACATTAAAAAAATCCCACACTGCTGACTTTTTGGAAGTGTGCGATCTGGCGGTAACAGTAGAAGTTGGCGGAGTTGGCGGTATTGGCGGCAATGGCGGGTGCGTTGGCCGGCTGAACACAGGTGCCGATACATGTTGTTGCCCTGCTGATCCCTGCGGGCTGTCCTCCCTGCTTCTTCTAAGTCTTATTCTCCTACTGCCTCTCTGACTCTCCGTCTCTCCATCTGAACTACCCTCCTCTTGCTCTCTTCTACTAGGCACCCACAAAACATCAATCTCCTCATCATCATTCTCCTCAGATGCATCAATTTCTTCTGACACATCACAGAAGGAAGCAGCAGCGGGGACCTCCTCCTCATCACTCATTATGTCCATCTCTATCGTGTTCTCTGCCAGAATTAAATCTGGTGTAAGGTCCTCATCTCCTTCATCTTCTTCTGGCAATAATGGTTGCGCATTACTCAGTTCAAGAAACTCATTGGAAAATAACTCCTCTGACCCCAGTGAAGAAGGGGCACCGGTGGTGGAGGAAGTGTTACGTGGGGTGGCCATAGCAGTGGAGGATGAGGAGGATGTTGTGGTAAAGTTAGAAACGGTAGAGGATGGGGTGTGCTGTGTAAGCCAGTCAACTACCTCTTCAGCATTTTGGGAGTTCAGGGTCATTGGCTTTTTAAAACTGGGCAATTTGCTAGGGCCACAGGATTGCATAGCAGCACGGCCCCTAGCACGGCCTCTGCGTGGCGGCCTGCCTTTGCCTGGCATTATTTTTAAAAAAACAACAACAACAACAAAAACTCAGTTGGTTTTTCTGGAAACGATAATACACACAGCTAGATGGCGGGTTGAAGAAAACACTGTGCAAATAATGCCTACAAAGTCAACGTATACACTACTACAGCGGTGGATACGGATTACGTAAAATATATGAATGCTGCTTGAAAAAAAGTAACTCAAGTGGTTTTTCTAGAGACGATAATATTATCAATATTTAGACAAAATGTGAACAAGGTCACACAGCTCGATGGCGGGTTGAAGAAAACAGTGTGCAAATAATGCCTACAAGGTCAACGTATACACTACTACAGCGGTGGATACGGATTACGTAAAATATATGAATGCTGCTTGAAAAAAAGTAACTCAAGTGGTTTTCTAGAGACGATAATATTATCAATATTTAGACAAAATGTGAACAAGGTCACACAGCTCGATGGCGGGTTGAAGAAAACAGTGTGCAAATAATGCCTACAAGGTCAACGTATACACTACTACAGCGGTGGATACGGATTACGTAAAATATATGAATGCTGCTTGAAAAAAAGTAACTCAAGTGGTTTTTCTAGAGACGATAATATTATCAATATTTAGACAAAATGTGAACAAGCTCACACAGCTCGATGGCGGGTTGAAGAAAACACTGTGCAAATAATGCCTACAAGGTCAACGTATACACTACTACAGCGGTGGATACGGATTACGTAAAATATATGAATGCTGCTTGAAAAAAAGTAACTCAAGTGGTTTTTCTAGAGACGATAATATTATCAATATTTAGACAAAATGTGAACAAGGTCACACAGCTCGATGGCGGGTTGAAGAAAACAGTGTGCAAATAATGCCTACAAGGTCAACGTATACACTACTACAGCGGTGGATACGGATTACGTAAAATATATGAATGCTGCTTGAAAAAAAGTAACTCAAGTGGTTTTTCTAGAGACGATAATATTATCAATATTTAGACAAAATGTGAACAAGGTCACACAGCTCGATGGCGGGTTGAAGAAAACAGTGTGCAAATAATGCCTACAAGGTCAACGTATACACTACTACAGCGGTGGATACGGATTACGTAAAATATATTGGAATGCTGCTTGAAAAAAAAGTAACTCAAGTCTGGTTTTTCTAGAGACGATAATATTATCAATATTTAGACAAAATGTGAACAAGCTCACACAGCTCAATGGCGGGTTGAAGAAAACACTGTGCAAATAATGCCTACAAGGCCAACGTATACACTACTACAGCGGTGGATACGGATTACGTAAAATATATGAATGCTGCTTGAAAAAAGTGACTCCGGTGTTTTTTCTGGAGACGGTAATATTATGGATATTTAGACAGAATGGGAACAAGGTCACACAGCTCGATGGCGGGTTGAAGAAAACAGTGTGCAAATAATGCCTACAAGGCCAACGTATACACTACTACAGCGGTGGATACGGATTACGTAAAATATATGAATGCTGCTTGAAAAAAGTGACTCCGGTGTTTTTTCTGGAGACGGTAATATTATGGATATTTAGACAGAATGGGAACAAGGTCACACAGCTCGATGGCGGGTTGAAGAAAACAGTGTGCAAATAATGCCTACAAGGTCAACGTATACACTACTACAGCGGTGGATACGGATTACGTAAAATATATGAATGCTGCTTGAAAAAAAGTAACTCAAGTGGTTTTTCTAGAGACGATAATATTATCAATATTTAGACAAAATGTGAACAAGGTCACACAGCTCGATGGCGGGTTGAAGAAAACAGTGTGCAAATAATGCCTACAAGGTCAACGTATACACTACTACAGCGGTGGATACGGATTACGTAAAATATATGAATGCTGCTTGAAAAAAAGTAACTCAAGTGGTTTTTCTAGAGACGATAATATTATCATATTTAGACAAAATGTGAACAAGCTCACACAGCTCGATGGCGGGTTGAAGAAAACACTGTGCAAATAATGCCTACAAGGCCAACGTATACACTACTACAGCGGTGGATACGGATTACGTAAAATATATGAATGCTGCTTGAAAAAAGTGACTCCGGTGTTTTTTCTGGAGACGGTAATATTATGGATATTTAGAAAGAATGGGAACAAGGTCACACAGCTCGATGGCGGGTTGAAGAAAACAGTGTGCAAATAATGCCTACAAGGCCAACGTATACACTACTACAGCGGTGGATACGGATTACGTAAAATATATGAATGCTGCTTGAAAAAAGTGACTCCGGTGTTTTTTCTGGAGACGGTAATATTATGGATATTTAGACAGAATGGGAACAAGGTCACACAGCTCGATGGCGGGTTGAAGAAAACAGTGTGCAAATAATGCCTACAAGGCCAACGTATACACTACTACAGCGGTGGATACGGATTACGTAAAATATATGAATGCTGCTTGAAAAAAGTGACTCCGGTGTTTTTTCTGGAGACGGTAATATTATGGATATTTAGACAGAATGGGAACAAGGTCACACAGCTCGATGGCGGGTTGAAGAAAACAGTGTGCAAATAATGCCTACAAGGCCAACGTATACACTACTACAGCGGTGGATACGGATTACGTAAAATATATTATGGCTGCTTGAAAAAAGTGACTCCGGTGTTTTTTCTGGAGACGGTAATATTATGGATATTTAGACAGAATGTGAACAAGGTCACACAGCTCGATGGCGGGTTGAAGAAAACAGTGTGCAAATAATGCCTACAGGGCAAATAATGCCTAAAAGGTCAACTTATACACTACTACAGCGGTAGTAAAATAAAAAAAGTAAAATAAAAAAAAAATGAATATTAAAAAAAAAAATTAAAGTTGGTGCTGCTGAACTACTAGGAGCAGCAGATTAGCACACCAGTCCCACTCCCCAACACTGCTAGACTAATAGCACTGGGCTCTTATAGTAGTAGTAGTAGTAGTAGTAGTAAAACAACAAAAAAATAAATAAAAGCAGTCCTTACAAGGACTACTGTTATTGCAGCAGTCAGCAGATGAGATCAGAAGCAGGACAGCTGCCCACTGCAGCTACATACAGAGCACTGCAGTAGAAGGTAGATTACTAGCCAGCAAAGCTACCTAAGCTTAAATGTCCCTCAAACCCCTGCAGACTTCTGTCCCTCCAATAACAGAGCAGTATCAAAACGATTACTAGCCAGCAAACTTTCAACTGTCCCTGAAATCACTAACAGGCAGCAGCTCTCTCCCTACACTATCTCTTCAGCACACACAGGCAGAGTGAAAAAACGCTGCAGGGCTTCGGTTTTTATAGGGAAGGGGAGTGGTCCAGGGGAGAGCTTCCTGATTGGCTGCCATGTACCTGCTGGTCTGGGGTGAGAGGGCAAAAAAAGCGCCAACAATGGCGAACCCAAAATGGCGAACGTCGCGCGACGTTCGCGAACTTCCGGCGAGCGCGAACACCCGATGTTCGCGCGAACAAGTTCGCCGGCGAACAGTTCGCGACATCTCTAATCAGGAGTAGGAAAATGTCCTTCATCAAATGGAGCTTCTCCAAATTCATATCTAACAGGAGCAAGATGACTTGCATTCCATATGCGTCCATCAGACAGTTCATATGTGTATGTTGACGTTTCACAATGTCAGCAGTAGACAATTTTGTAGGCACAGTATTTTGTGGAAGTTTGATACCTGCAACATGTAACTTAGTGCGCATCTGTCTGCCATGTAATAATTCAGCAGGAGATGATTGGGTTGTTGCATGGTGAGTTGCTCTGTAGTGTTGTAGGAACTCTGTTGTAAATACTTTCCAAGATTTCCCAGTAAGATTTGCTGTCTGTAGTGCTTCTTTCAGACTTCTGTTGAATCGCTCGATTTCTCCATTTGCTTGTGGGTAATACACTGAAGATTTCCTATGCACAATATTCCTCTCTCTCAGAAAGGATTCAAACTCATATGAGACAAACTGTGGTCCGTTGTCCGTTGTCTCCTTTGGATTACCTTCTCTGCTGAAGACTGTAGACAGAAATGTTATTACTGTAGCTGATGTTATATGAGAAACAAATGCAATTTCTGTCCATTTACTGTAATAGTCCATAAAGGCTATAGCAAATCTATAATCTATAGGAGCATCTGTAAAAGGACCAACAATATCAATAGCAAGTTTTTCCCATGCTGAATCAGCAGATGGTACTGGTTTTACATCTGGTCTCAACTTAACATTGTGTACAAAGTTCTTTGCACAGCCCAGTGAAGTGTTGCTTTGTGGTGAAATTTTAGACACTGGCTGTGTGGCAGGCACTGGTGCTGTAGTAATGAGACCATCAACTAATTGTAGGTTTAATGCAGTAAACAGATCTCTTCCAAGTATAGCAGTACCCTTATTCACAATGTAAAAGTCACATTTTGCCGTATTTGATTCAAATTGTAAGCTGGCAAGCAACCAAGCACAAGGATTGGATCCTTTATGTAACTGACCAGTTTCAGGGCAGGTGCAACAAGTGGATCTTTTGCAAAGTATTTCAAGAAAATATCCTTTGGTAGTATAGAAACAGCTGAACCTGTATCAAGCATCAGGTTAATGGAGTGTCCCTTGTCAGCAGAAGCAGTACTGACACTGACAGTGCATATAAACTTGTCTGGAATAAATGTACCAGCTTTATCCACACTTAATACTGTGACATTTGTAGTAGTGACTTCATGAAAATCTTTAGCAGAACTATGGCAGATCTTAGCAGTATTTTCAATTCGTATTTGCTGCACGGTTTTTCAGTGTAGGTGAATCCCTTTCCTTAGCACTGTATTTTGCATGTGACTGTGCATTATTAGGCCACAGTGCTGAATTCACAATCTGTACATTCCCAGCAGTTCCCTGACTAAGAGTTTTAGCCTTTGCCACTGCTGTTTCAATTTGGCTAGCAACTGTAATAGCCTTTGCAAGGGTTAAATCCTGCTCTAGGAGCAGTCTCTCTCTAACGCGAGGTGAGTTTGTTTTTTCCACTAATTGGTCTCTTAGCATTTCATCTGTTAGATTTCCAAACTCACAGGTAACAACCAGCTCTCTCAAAGCTGTTACAAGTTGTTCTATAGATTCGACATTATGTTGTCCACGTTGGCGGAATTTATATCTTTCAGCAACCACATTTACTCTTGGCATGAAAAAGTTCTTTATAGCAGTAAGAGCAGTTTCATAAGTACCATCAGGTAATGTAATGTATACAATATACGCTGTCCCTCTGCTCCCAGGCAGTGAATAAGTAAAGCATGCTTTCTAGCAGAAGAAATCTCCCCTTGGTCAGCAGCAATAATGTAGTTTTCAAACATACGAATCCAAGCAGTAAAAGGTATGGTAGGCTCACCAGGGTTTGGAAGAAAAGGTGCAGGCTGCTGCAGAGGTAGAAGAGCCATCCTTGTCGCCATTTGTTATGTTTTAGGTAGCCGAGGATGAGTACAGTATAACAGTGCTTTATTAGCAGAGTCATGCAGGCATTACACAACAGTAACTTTCACTTTCACTTTTAAGCTACCAGGAAGTATGCACATTATAAGTCTGAGCACAGTGACATCTACAGGCCATTTGCATGAACACCACACTCACGCCTGCCGGTTCCTGTTTCTTTGTCCACACCATCCCAATCCTGTCAATACTGTTACATTTTATCAGAAATGAAACTCACATCTCTTAATATGAAAATTGTTTGTCAAATACCTTTATTTGGTGGAAGTTTTCTTTTACTTTATTTTTTTTTAACAAAACATAACATTTTGATAAATGTATAGGCCAACAGTTACATTGTGAGTAATACTGATATTTATTACATTTGGGTTCCTTCTTTAAAAAAAGATATCTCATTCCTACCTATTCCACTGTGAAAAAAAATATAACATGTAAACCAATAAAGTAAAAAAAAAGTGCAAAAATTCTCTCACACAATTGAATCATTAGAGAAACCCAAACACATCTCAAGAGAAGAAAATTAAACATGTGTAAGTAGTTAAGAAATGTGTTAAAAAGGAAAAAAAGTTAACAGCAAAGAGGGTATTGCTCTATTCTAATAAATGATTTTGCATTTCCAACCCCAAATGGCCATTCTTAACTACAGATGGGTGACATTTGTCCTGTGAATGGGTGATGCCAGTTTTAACCACAGGTCAGTACCAGTAGTGACATATGGTAAGTGCATTGAATATTAGTAACATTATGATTTGCTTTAAAGCCAAATCTGCATTAAACAATTTTCCTTTCTCTATTCCTCAGATTCAAGCACATTTTCATTTTCATAGTGTATATTAGAAAGGTAAAAGGACATCATGCATTTGAAAATAAAGTAATGTATTAGGAAAATACATCTACACACATACACACACAACTGTGTGTACATGCATATGCTTTTCTCCCAAGGTATTAAACATTTCCATATAAATTCAGTGGTACTTCCATATTAGTATTGTTTTTTTTTTTTTCAGAATGCAATCTCGACTATACAGTATGACAAGTACATAGTAAATTGTGATTTTTTTTCTTCTATTAATAAAATCTGTAGGGTAATTTATATATAAAAAGTAAATAGCTATATTTAATCATATAACAAGTTTGTGCTAATAATAACAAAAAGAAAAGAAAACATTGCACTATTACTGGAACCATCTTGGAATAAAAATGTCTTTTCTCAATACCACTCACACAGAATGTTAAAAATTTGAAGCGCACCTTGTAAATCCTTTTTTATGGCTGAACATAAGAGATACAGACAAAGCCAGAGCAAACACATTCATTAGTAAGGGGCTGTTAACACACCTTTTCCCAGATGCCTTTTGGTCGATGATGTTATTATTATTTACCATCTCTCAAAATACACTGCATCAACTTTTTTTTACTGTACCACACAGACGACAGTCTTCACATCTTTAACTATACACAACAAACTCTGAACAAAGTCACAGTAAAATTTACCACACCATGCCACACTGTATCAACCATTTGTGATCACATAGTGTAAACAGCAACAAAGAAGAGATGCAAAATACCAGTTTGCATGATACAGAATTATAAACCTCCTGCCCTTCTGAATTTGTTGGAACATAAAGCAATCTAATAGTAAATATCATTCTGACAGACCTAAAAAGTAGTACACGTTGCATTTCTCAGATAATATAGTCACATTCAGAACAATTGGCTTATTGCTAAACAAAGCAATCGAATAAAAAGAACCCGATTAAATGCCAGGATGCTTCATTAGGAACCTTTACACGAAGGACAAGACAGTGTAGTAACAAAGAAATGGTAACTCGCTTGCATGGTTTACCAGTACTCCAAAGCCTTTCAATTCTCTTAGTCTTATAATAGAGAACTAATAATAAAATCCTCAGTGCTAAAAATACAATTCCCTAACCTGGGCAGTTTTCAGGGATTTGTCTGGGTTAATGCCTTACCAGTCTGACCATTACAAACATCAAACATTTGAAGGACAATAAATTAGGAGTGCTTTGAATCCCAGCCAATAATCAAAGCTGCATTCTATGCTGAGTGTAGACCTCTGTGCTTTTTTTTTTTTGAAAATGTCAGTGCCTTCCCTCTTGCCTATAAGCCACCAGACAAAAAGTATAAATTATTCCTCATGGCAGGATTACAATTGGCATTACTGTAGACTATAGCTACTCCATAGCAGAGATATGATTAATAAAAACCAAATTGTATGGCAGTCAAATTTACGAAAATATTATTATAGCAAGTTTTGGAATGTTTGTATCACCATTTAATTATTTTACAGTGGGAATTACCCTATATACTGTAAAAGAAAAATGCTTGTGTCATAAATCCTAATAATGCCAAGGAAATCTACATTCTTTTCATGCACTCAATAGATCCACATGGAAACTAGTTCCCACAGTCACCCATTGCCCCCTCCCACCCCCAAACCTATCATATATTAAGAAAGTACATTCATCTATTGTAGAGAAAACATTAGTTTTTTGTCATGTAATGACTGTTTTTGTTCTGACTATTTGTCTAGAAGCCTGAACCTTGCAAACAAAAGACAGGGGCCATTTAAAAGTATGTAGCACACAAAACAGTATAGACAGATGGCATTTTTTTTTCTTACACTTACCATATACAACATTTGTATCTCTAATATATATCACAATTTTTTTTATTTCTTTAAATCACCTATGGATGGTGACTTTGCTTTCACTGTACAGTCTAAGGTATTGCAATGTAACACTGTAACTTGCCCGTTTGTTCATGCAACTGTCAAATATTGGCGTACGTGTTTCATAAGGCATAGTGGAACAAGTTAAAAACTTTCTTCCTTGAAAATAATCCCTTCGTGTGTGGCGTTCCTGAATGCCTTTTTTTCAGTTCATAATAAATCAGTAGGGTAATATCTTTTTCTTTTTGGCTTAAGATGGTACCGGAGTAATCTCCAACAAGAAAAGAAAAAAACATAATAATCGCCTTCAGCTGTGAGGAGAGTACACTGCACTCAGGACATTGTAAACATAGCTACATTCAAAATTCCAAATACATCAGCAGGCTTAGGATTGGCAGAAGAACTCCAAGAACAGAGGGGAGAATTCCTGTTGCAACACCTACAATTTAAAAAAAAGGCTGGTGTTACTAGAGTTACTATATATTGCCATATCAGCACATTCTCTTTCAGTTCACATTTCCCTGAAAGAGTATTCAAGTGCTTTAAGAATTTCAGATTTCTTGTTTAGTCTGAAAACAAGAAGACTGGCATGTCTTGTGTCCACTTCCTCTAGAAGTTATGAATGAGTCAATAAGTAACAACATTTAACAGCAACAATTCCTGTATAGGTATGGGACGTGTTATCTAGAATGCTTGGGACCTGGGGTTTTCCGGATAAGGGGTGCTACTGTAATTTGGATCTCCATATCTTGTCTACTTAAATTGCTACAGAGAAAAAGGAAATCATTTTTAAAAAATTAGAATTATTTGAAAATTATTTTAAAATGCAGTCTATGGGAGATGGTTTCCCTGTAATTTGAAGCTTTCTGGATCAGTAATCACAGTACTGTAGTGTTAGCGGCAGATTTTTTAAAATGTCCGTTTAGAATGGATTTTTAGAACCATATTTATCAAATTGTGAGTTTTAACTTTCACCCATTGATAAAAATAATTCCAAAAATCTCATTGACATGAATAGAATGTGAGTGAGTTTTTGCCTATTAAGCTCTAAACTCTAATCTGCCCCTGTATATCTGTATGTTCTGCCTGTGTCTATGTGTGCTTATGGGAGAATTCTAGTTTCCTCCCACGCTCCAAAACTTTAAGGGATCCTGTCATTGTCATGTGACTTGTGTCTGCACTTTAGGAGAGAAATGCTTTCTGGCAGGCTGCTGTTTTTCCTTCTCAATGTATCTGAATGTGTCTCAGTGGGACATGGGTTTTTACTATTGAGTGTTGTTCTTAGATCTACCAGGCAGCTGTTATCTTGTGTTAGGGAGCTGTTATCTGGTTACCTTCCCATTGTTCTTTTGTTTGGCTGCTGGGGGGAAAAGGGAGGGGGATGACATCACTCCAACTTGCAGTACAGCAGTAAAGAGTGATTGAAGTTTATCAGAGCACAAGTCACATGACTTGGGGCAGCTGGGAAATTGACAATATGTCTAGCTCCATGTCAGATTTCTCTTTTGAGAAATGGATTTCAGTGCAGAATTCTGCTGGAGCAGCACTATTAACTGATTCATTTTGAAATTTTTTTTCCCCATGACATTATCCCTTTAAAGGCAAGTGGCTCAAGCTTAAACTGACCCTCATATGTGTTAAAGTATGTGAATGGGTCTACAGATTGTTGGTACATGAACCGACAAACTGATGGATAATCTCCTACACATTTGTTCTCTCTGGTCCACTTGGAAACCATGTTGTACTACAAGACCCAGTTGATCTTTATCTGACAAGTTATGTGAAAAAAATAATCATGCTTCCTTTCACATCCAGAGGCTACATAACATTTTAAGAAAATAATTCAAAATGTATGATTTCCTTTTTATCTGTAATAATAAAACAGTACCTTGTAGCTACATGAATCAATATTGGTGGCAAAGCTATCCTATTATTTAATATTTAAGGTATGGTGATCCAAATAAGAGAAACACTTCATATCCAGAAAACCATGGGTTCCAAACCTTCCAGATAATATATCACATACCTGTACATTACTCTGGAACTCTAGAAGTTGAGTCTGATCTACTGTTTTTCTGTTACTTAATATTTTCCTGATGTAATCATGAAGCTTTAACAAAGGCCTGTTAAACCATCTGATCCTTGTGTTGTTTTGGGGTTCTGCTGTAGTTCTCGACTAATATTAGCAGATGCCAACTTTTGACAATATTCATTATCATCCCAAAGCAGCATTTGAGTGCTAGGTCTCTTGCTTTGTGAAACAAACGAAATGGCTTTGTAACATTTTTAAAATGGATCAGCATTTGATTTATGTATATGTTTTAGGGGACGTTTTGCCAGAATTCAGATGTAAGTGATATGATATATATTGATATAAAAATACAGTTTATTTATTATTACCAAAACATTTTTTATCAAAGAAAATTCAGCTTCAGGTTTCCAAATATGCAGAGAAACAGTTTTTATGCACGTATTAGGAAGCACCTATATTTAGTAATGAATTTAGAAAGGAACCATGCGATAACGTAAAATAAGAAAATAACTTGAATGTTTTACTCATTATTTACTCATTATTTAAAGCAAAGGAGTCAGAACGAAAAATATATTTTAAAAAGTTGACTCTTGGTACACATTTACTCCTTTTTTTTTTTTTACTTTTTTATATGAGATCCATAATAGAATGTAGTGATGGGCGAATTTGCGCCGTTTCGCTTCGCCGAAAAATTCGCGAATTTCGCGCGAAATTCGCGAAACGGCGAAAAATTCGCGAAACGGCGAAAAAAATTTTTTGACGCCGGCGAATTTTTTCGGCGAATTTTCGCAGGCGTTTCGCGAATTTATTCGCCTGCCGCGAATCGCGCAAATTCGCCGCGAATTCGCGCCTGGCGAATAAATTCGCCCATCACTAATAGAATGTATTCAGTACATAGAAGATACACTGGCTGTGTGCAGACAGTATAAGAAACATGTGGATCTCATGAGGATGTAATCAATACTGGTGTTTTCATGTGATTCTTAGAGGTAAAACAGAGTACATTATTCGTTTTTAACAAAGAAAAACATAGTATGCACATATAAAGAACCTTTTTGTACATTGTAAACTGATGTAGCTAAACCTGTGACTCACCAGAAATTGTAATGAAACCAACTGCTCCATCACCTCCTTCACTGTGAGCTCGAACCTCAACAACATATACTCCTTCTTCCGGGACAGGTAATTCTACTGAATGTTTTCTTGTTGAATACAGCTTTCCATCTCTCTGCCCATCTTGCCTGTAAAGAACCTGACCAGACAGAAGTATCTTTATACTGATTTGTATGCATATCCAGTATATACAGGTGTATATAGTATATTAGAGAATATAATGATTCTACACCCAACATAACTGTTTCTATTAATATGTGACATGAAAATGCCTGAAGATTCTTCTAGCTTAAAATTAGGTGGGCATTAAGCAATATCAGGGACAAGAATAGGTGCAGCTTTGGAAGATGTATACTGTAACTATAGCTACATTTCTGCCCAGTAAAGCTAACTGAAAGGGTATTAATGATAGTTGACCATCTATACTAATTCAATCTCCAGCTCATACAGATAGCTGGGCTGAATCAGGCTGATCTAAACATTTCCCCCCTAGGCCAACAATAAGATCACATAATATTAATCATATAATAAGAATAACAACAATCAAGCGCAAGATGAGGAGATGACTGCATTCATGTGCTGATGTTTTCTTCTTTAACTGATGTCTGGGCAGGCCATTTGTGAAAATGGTCAGGTATGGCTAATCAGCGTTCATTACTACCCTATCTATGGCTAGCTCATGATTTTAGAAATGTAATTACATTAGCATAAATGAGTTAATGAATAAGTAATTTATTCTGAGCCAATCTGTCCGTTATACTGATTTGTATGCATATACAGTTTATAAAAATAAACCAATATTTCAGACACTATTATAAATTATACATTTCATATTTTTAAATATGATACATTTGAACCAATGCCCTTGCAATCCATGTAAATCTTCCTATAAAAACACTTGTTCAAACATAAAGGATGACAATATTATGCCAATCCTGATAGTATATTGCTGGAAAATAGTGATGGGCGAATTTATTCGCCAGGCGCGAATTCGCAGCGAATTTGCGCGATTCGCCGCCAGCGAATAAATTCGCGAAACTCCCGCGAAAATTCGCGTCAAAAACGGGCGCCGGCGTCGGAAAAACGGGCGCCGGCGTCAAAAACGGGCGCCGGCGTCAAAAACGAGACGCCGGCGCCGTTTCGCGAATTTTTCGCCGTTTCGCGCGAAATTCGCGAATTTTTCAGCGAAGCGAAACGGCGCAAATTCGCCCATCACTACTGGAAAATAACATTTCTGGTGGGTTTTTTTTGTTACATTATTTGGGGAACTATTTCTCCATAACTGAAATTCCACCATTATCATGAACATAGCAAAGTTAAATATTAAAACTATAGAGGTACAGGTATGGGATCCTTTTCTGGAAACCTGTTATCCAGAAAGCTCTGAATTATGGAAAGGTTGTTTCCCACATACTCCATTTTATCCAAATAATCCAAATTTTTAAAATATAATTTCCTTTTTCTCTGTTCTAATAAAAAAGTACATTGTACTTGATCTAAACTAAGATATAATTAATCCTTATTGTAAGCAAAACCAGTCTATTGGGTTTATTTTAATGTTTACATGATTTTATGGTAGAGTTAAGGTATGAAACTCCAAATTATGGAAAGATCTGTTATCTGGCAAACCCCAGGTCCCGAGCATTCTGGATAACAGGTCCTTTACCCGTATAATATCATAAACGTTATGAGGAGGGTTTAACTGTCACAAGTATTTAAGTATTTTTGTTCTAAAAAAATACAGTTCTTAAAGTTACCTTGTAACCATTCACAGCCGATTCATTGGATAAAGGTACTACATGTTCCCAGGTGATAATATACTGTGAGCCATATCTCACAGCACTAGTAATCTGTGGTATCTGGCTTGGAGCTGGAGCAAAAGAAGAAAAAGGAATATCATTTATAAGAGCAGCGTCAATCTCGACAGTAAAGTGCCAATCAAGTAATACTGATGTAAAGGTCATTTAAGATAACTGCAGTATCCCAAAGCAGAACTGTAGCAACCAAAATACCCACTGCCAAAATGATCACTAGCAGTCACTATTCATGTGAATTGGAAATGCACTGTTTATGGCAAATACAGGATTTCTACTTAAGAATGCCCATCTACCTTAGACAGCCAATTTCCTATTCACATAAGCAGAGCATGGCTGTCAGTAGGCAAAGGCATTTTGTTTTTCCCTAAAAAAGGCCACAGTAACCATGGCAATAGGAGCCCTCGGCCTTTGTAAAATAAAAACTCTCTAATGCTTCTATGAGGCATCAGATTTGCTACAGAATTAAAACAATAATAATAGCAAACACAACACCAAGGGCAGATGTATTACAGTATGTGGTGTAAGAAAATGCAGAATAATTCTCCACAAAGGCATAAAAATACACTGTTTTTTCGGTGAATTTTTTTTTAGCCAGCATAATAAATACTTGCTTTTACGACAGTTAATACTTACGAGCTTTCTTTGTTAAGAACGTTAGTGTTTTGCTTGGTGGCCCATCCCCTGCGCTATTAAAAGCCCGAACTTCTATGTTGTAATGGGTATTTGGCATCAATCCTTCAAGCCTGGTTGTAATATCTGAAGCTTTCACCTGTACTCGATGTGCTGCTGCTTCTTTGTCTTGAATTCGCCAGTAGCGAACCTATAAATGTTAATCAGATTTCCTTCAGTCGTCGAACCAGCAGTTAAGCAGGACGTTTCCCCATATAATTGACATTTGTGCATAAAACTACTCTAAGGGGCCGATTCATCAAGGGTCGAATATCGAGGGTTAATTAACCCTCGATATTCTACTAGGAATTGAAATCCTTCGACTTCGAATATCGAAGTCGAAGGATTTAGCGCAGAAAATTCGATCGTACGATCGAAGGATTATTCCTTCGATCGAACGATTAAATCCTTTGAATCGAACGAATCAAAGGATTTTAATCCAACGATCGAAGGAATATCCTTCGATCAAAAAAACTTAGGCAAGCCTATGGGGACCTTCCCCATAGGCTAACATTGACTTCGGTAGCTTTTAGCTGCCGAACTAGGGGGTCGAAGTTTTTTTTAAAGAGACAGTACTTCGACTATCGAATGGTCGAATAGTCGAACGATTTTTAGTTCGAATCCTTTGATTCGAAGTCGTAGTCGAAGGTCGAAGTAGCCCATTCGATGGTCGAAGTAGCCCAAAAAATACTTCGAAATTCAAAGTTTTTTTACTTCGAATCCTTCACTCGAGCTTGATGAATCGGCCCCTAATTGTATACTAGTGACTTTTAAAACAGAAAATATTTCATTAACTAAAAAAATAGTTTAACTGAAAATCTGTGAAAATTAGGTCAGTCAACCAAAAGTATCAGTGATAGTCAATGGATTCTTAAAGGAATTGTTCAGTGTAACAATAAAAACTGGGTAAATAGATAAGCTGTGCAAAATAAAAAATGTTTCTAATATAGTTAGATGTATCTAATATAGTTAGTAATGTATAAAGGCTGGAGTGATTTGAAGTATAACATGTCAGTCAGATCACTACTTCCTGCTTTTCAGCTCTCTTGGTTTACACTGACTGGTTACCCTGGCTACCAGGCAGTAACCAATCAGAGACTTGAGGGGGGCCACATGGGTCATATCTGTTGCTTTTGAATCTGAGCTGAATGCTGAGGATCAATTACAAACTGACTGAACAGAAATGTACCATGTGGCCCTCCTTCAAGTCGCTGACTAACTCAGAGTTATAGAGCTGAAAAGCAGGAAGTTGGATTCTGGCTGTTTTATTAGACATCTGTTCACTCCAGCCTTTATACATTACATTTTTGGCTAACTAACTATATTAGAAACATTTTTTATTTTGCACAGCCTATCTATTTACCCAGTTTTTATTTTCACACCGGACTGTTCCTTTAAAGGTCATGTAGATATTGCTGTAAGAACATTTCTTATATTTTGATTTTGGGTCATCGACTTCTGCTTAAAATTATCTTCTGTGTGCTCTATGTTAGGTCAGGGTAGAGATGAGGAGGTATCATAACCAATAAGGAAGGGTGTGTGAAGAAAACAAAGAGGAATTTCTTTTATTTAGAGTTGCATATAGAATTTGTAAATAGCTACAGTATATCTACATCTCACTGCAGGGATGCAACCAAGAACAAGACCGCAGAGATGCTGGCTCCAGTAAAGAATATACCTTGATTAGATGATTAGTATGATACAGGGAACACAATCAGAGGTTAATATTGGCTTGGCGCACCTTTTAAGCAGGTAAAAGTAAGACCTATATGCAAGTTATTTACCTTTAGCCATTTTCCTTAGCCTTATAAGAGTTATCTATTATTAAGTATATAATGCCATTAAAAGACTCTTGGGGGAATGTAATATGTTTTGACATATTACATATTTGCAAAGACCATTGCAAATGTTGGCAACCATGTTTTTGACTGATTACAGACCTCTGTCTAGCAAAGTTTGTGACCAAATGTAAACATTTGCAGTGTATGTAATAATATTTCTTAATTGCAAAGCGTTTTTTGTGACTAAATATTTAAGTATACTCCAGAGTAGGTGTTAATGCTAACTTTTGCTTACAGATGTAATATTCGCCAGCAAATGATTTTACATTGCAAGCAGTGCAGACATTTGCAAAAACTCCAAATTAAACATCACTCACGATTTTTAATTCCATTCCCCCTTATGTTAGTAATGTAATAAAAGCTGCTGCAGATCTAGTAACCCATATCATCCAATAATATGTTTGCTTTCAGACAGATGACAAATAAAAGTTGCCTGCTGATAGAAAGCCCTGGTGCAAACATTTCTGATTTTTATTCTAAGTATATCCAATACCTTTTGCTTAAAGGACAAATTTATTTATAGATTGCTTAAACACAGCATAATTATTTTGGAGAAACTGTTCTACAATTAATACCACATAAAACAATATACTATTGATCAAGTTTCAACAGATTTATGAAACAGGATATGGAATTAAGTGTTATCAACAGGGACAGAAAATAAAAATGCAACATCTGACTTTGCAGAAGATGAAACTACTGATTGAAGAGGTTTCTTGCCAAACTAGATTCAGTTAGTCTATTGTAGTTATGCTTTATGGATTCTCTGACAGTTCTTTTATGAAGCAATAACAGAGATGGGCAACAACCAAGCATTTTACAAATACTGTAGTATCTGTAATATGAGACCCACAGATATCCCTATAAACTATTCATTGTGAACAACTGTAACACACTAAATTAAGTTCAATATATAACTCCACATATGTAATTCTACTCACTGTTCTGAAAACTGGTGCACCTTCTCCTTTTAGACTGCATGTGAACAAGGAATGTCAATCACAAAGTCATCTGTGCAATTTTGCCCTTAGGCTATAAACTCCACAGGCCATAACTTTAAAGAGCAGCACCTACCTGGTAACCTTCAATAGACTTCTCATAAACTGGGTGCCAGGCAACAGATACTTCAGAAGATGACAATATATTGTATACCACTGCTGTTGGGGCTTCTGTAGGCACTGCCAAAGAAGAACAACATAATATAATCTAAACCTTGCTAATTAGAAAACAATTCAAGATAATGTGACAAGGGTTCATGTTACAATATTGCAGCATGCTACTAATCTGAAGCATAATGTACAGTGGCAGTTTGCACAGGTAGATATTAAGTACTTGATAAAGTCTTAACACATAATCTGCACACACTAAAGCATTTACTAAACATAAGCATTAGTAAGTCTTTGGGTACCCTGAATTTCAGTCTCTGGTGCAACTGTTAAAGCCAGTGCAGTCTGTTGTATCCTAGGAGGCACCAGGTAAGAGGAGACCTGAGAACAAGTGCAGACATGTTGACTCTTTATATTTAAGGAACATTTACCCATCAAAATAAATACATTCAATATCCTTTCTGTTCCCTAAAAATTAGTAATCCAAGTGTTTCACAATCAGGGAGTGAATGCAAATTTAAGGAGACTGAGCAAACCTATTGCACTTACCATCCTCTGCTGAGTATACTACAACAGTGCTGCTGTATGGACCTTCACCGATTTTATTAAAGGCCTTTACTTTTACTTGAAACTGTGTTGCTGGAGTTATGGTGTCATCCTTGTGTACATAGTGACCGCTTTCGGGGTTTGTAACAATAACTTTTCTCCATTCCCTGCCATTGAAGGGCTTGAAGGCGACACCGTAGCCAAAGCCATCGCCATAATGATATTCACGTGATAAAGGCTGTTAAGAGGATAATACCTCGTTAAAGTAAAGCGCTATGCAAAAAGTTTCAACACAGTCTTAATAGGTATCAAGCACATAATTATTTTTAAGAAATATTATGACAAACTTGTAGGTTAAATGACAGGTAATGAAATCAATGACATTTAGTGCTAGTTCTACATGCAGTGCTGTGCCACTTCCACAGCCTATTGCCTTGTAATAGCCCCTTATCTGTCCCCACTGGCACAATCCTTGTGCTTTTGTATTTGCAGGAGCAGTTTATGTAAGAGCCTCTAATAGAAAAGACATGCATGCCTTTAATAACCCTTTATTATTATAGCAGAACAGCACCCCCTCTCTTGGCTCTTCTCTTTCTTTTCCAAATATAGAAATATAATAATAATAATAATATAATAATAACAATGCACCAAAAAAACACCAGCTTACATAGGGTGAATACAAGAATATTACATTGCAGTGTAATAAATCATAAAAATAAAATGAAAGACTTCACTTAAAATATATATATAATGAGCAATTTCTCAGAATGAATAAACATTTTACTCTCTATCCTACAATAACAAGGAAAACAATAAAGACATAACGAAATTAAGGAACATCAAAGGATATGAGAAAAAAGTTCTTCAGAATTATACATTATTTTTTGAATCATTTACCTATCCTCACAATCTAGTGTATATCTAAGTAAGGGGACCACTTTTTTCAAATCTAAAGCTCACTTAAAGACAAAGATTTGAGATACAATAAAATGACTTTTAGATCTGGAGAGTTCTCCTGAATCCAATACAAAAACTCGATTTATGAGTCACTGCTACGGCCAGAAGAACACAAACTGTTTTGTGATTGGTTCTACTTTATAAACGATGAATTAACCACTGTGATCATTGATCATGAATGGTTTACATTCTTCCTTTTAATGTTTCCCACATATAAATTGAATGATGTTTAGCTAACAACTGTAATTTCCCAGGTAATCCCTGTGTTTTCTCTGACAGTGGAGTGAATGCTCTGCAAACACGGACACACGTTCTGGGAATTATCAGTATTTTCATATTATTTTAAATATCATTCGTTATAAAATATGAACAGAAACAACCAGATATGTGTGTCCAATGCTTCTCATATCCACTTAAAAGAAATCCCAAAATTAAATGAATTATTACATTTGTTCATGTGAAAATACAAAAAAGGTGCAATAGTCAATAAATAATTTTGTATTTATACAAGACCTAATATGAAAAATAAACATTGTCATTCAATTCACTAATGATTTTCATTCCATGCTCCAATTCATCTCTCATGTTCTTTTGAATGTGTATTTAGCCAAGCAGCTAGTATTCTGGACACTTTATTTCCTGATATTATAGTGTAGATGTAAAGATGCTTATTGCATAAATAACAGAAAAAATTACCCAGTCAAATGTTAAGAATGCACAATTCTACACAGATTTTCAAACATGACCCAGTAAGTGCAATTATTTAATTCCTTTTTCAGTACTGCAATCATGATTATACTCGCCTGCCATGTTATTGTTAACTCCCGATTGCTTCCACCACCACCCCCAACTTCTGCAGGAGCTACAATAGGTGCTAGAAGAAGAAACAAATGTCATGAGCAAATTTAGAAAAAGAAATAACGGCAATAACATCTATACATATGTTACTTATAATCTTTACAATATGGTGCATACATTGAATAATACATAGCTAGTAGAAAAAAGAAAAAAATGTTTTTGTATGATTAGTGGTTATTATAAAATGAGGCACCATAAAGCTCACAGAATGACATGGATATGTTTGCATGCTGTGGCCATTAAATCCATTGCTTGTTCAGTTCATAATGAACTTATTGAATTCTAAGCATTCAATTCTGACTTCATCCAACTGACATACCACACAAAAGTTATGGTACATACCAGCTCCCTCTGTTCTTATTTTTGGTGATGGCAAACTAGGTTCTCCAACTCCTAACGTGTTTGTTGCTATAACCCGGAATTCATAGTCCATCCAAGGAATCAAATCTATAACTCTTGCCATCTCCATATTTCCTTCAATGTTTGGATTTTCTAGAAAAGTTAACAATAGTGAAACAAATGTTAACAATATATATCGAGACAATGCAATTGTTACATGGAGAATTTAAAAAATCAAATATTTCCAAAATGTTGTGATGTACACAAGGATTCATAATTATCCATCCATTTTTCACAGTATTTACAGAGTTTCGCAGCAAAAATGACGCCCATAGATTTCAATGGGTGTCACGAGCCAAAAAAAATTTGACCCCCATAGATTTCACTAAATTTTAACAAATTATTGCAGTTTCTCCCATCACTAATGACAGGAGCAAAGAGTGAAACCACAATTGTTTTTGGATATGCTTTAAAAGAGATTCTGCAAAAGGTTGTCCACTTGTCGCCATACAACCAGCCTGCTATCCAACAAACCATAAAATGCTGCTTTTGAAAAAGAATTAAGGACTGCAGGTAAAATACAGGTCAATTTACAACTTGCTGACTTGGCTAACATGATTACAAATTGTAAAAAGACAAAGAAACCCAATCAAGCAACCTATTTCAGGTAATTTTTAAAGAAACATTATTTCATTTTTTTTTGTTTTTTGTTTCTAATCTTATCAGAAAATGTGTATGGATATAAGGATATCATGAAGATGGCAATTGGAATGTAATTCCATAGTGTTATATGAGCTGCATTGCCAGATCCAAATGGAAAATATGTTGGTTTTTAAGATCAAATTACTATGCAGCTGGGGATATGATATACTGTTTGTTCTTTTAAAATGTATTCAAAATTAAAATTCCTAGCTAAAGGTGTTTATCTGGCATGTTTAAGACCACTATGATGTAAAAAGCAAATGCTTAAGGACACTTTTATATAGCTATTAATCATACCACTTTCATTTTAAATGAGACATGTTTTAATTTACACAGTGAATCATGGAGGACTACTTCAAATGAATCAAACTGTGTACCAATCCAATCAATATCCAGTTTTATTTAGATGATATCACTGAAAAATATGACGTACCTGTCTTTACATCTTTCCAATCTTCAGACAAAATATTTTGCGCCTGAATATTATACTTGGAAATTGGCTGGTGATTGTCTGTTCCACTACTCCATGTTAATTTTACGGAAGTATCTCTTATTTCTTCTACTCTGACTCCACCGGGAGGACCAGGGGGACCTAGAAAATGTACATACAGTATTAGCAAATATTCTATATCTTTTATTTGTAAGAAATGTTTCTAGTACATCAAGCCCAAGACTATTATTTTCATACCTAGGACGTAATAAATGGATATGTAACAAAAAATTTGCCATTATTTAAAACTTGCAAACCTGCTAACTTGTTTAAAAGAAAAGCATTGGAAAAATATAAACATGTATTTTTTTCTTAAAGGTGATCTAAACCCTATGATGAATTTGGCTAGAAATGCCATAGTTTATATATTGAACTTATTGCACCAGCATCTCTATAGTAGTAATGTTCCAGGCCTTCAAAATTGTTACAAGAGCTACCTATTTCGGATTTTTTTTAGGAGTATCAGTGACATGCACATGCTCAGTGTGCTCCAGGCAGGTCATTGCAAACTATCAAGCAGAAAATAATGTGTGTGTATAACATGATGCTACAGGGCTGTTAAATTAAATTCTGATACTAACTGCACTGGTTTCCGAGCCGTCATGTACTATAATCTTATTTACTAATCAGATATTTATTGTGATATTCATATTCTATATATACAGTATATTTTGTGTCTGTCCCTAAACTCTGGTCAGCAGCACAGAGCATGTACAGTGAGTCAGTAATAAAGATGGGGAGCTATGGGGGCATTTTCACTTCTAAAGGGCTGTGGTTGCCTTGGGCTGGTACAAAAGCTCAAAACATAGGGGCCGATTCACTAAGCTCGAGTGAAGGATTCGAATGAAAAATACTTCGAATTTCGAAGTATTTTTTGGGTACTTCGACCATCGAATGGGCTACTTCGACCTTCGACTACGACCTTCGACTTCGATTCGAACGATTCGAAGTAAAAATCGTTCGACTATTCGACCATTCGATAGTCGAAGTACTTTCCCTTGTACTTTCCCTTTAAAAAAAACTTCGACCCCCTACTTCGGCAGATAAAACCTACCGAAGTCAATGTTAGCCTATGGGGAAGGTCCCCATAGGCTTGCTAAACTTTTTTTGATCGAAGGATTTTCCTTCGATCGTTGGATTAAAATCCTTCGAATCGTTCGATTCGAAGGATTTAATCGTTCGTTCGAACGAAAAATCCTTCGATCGAACGAACGTTTAGCGCTAAATCCTTCGACTTCGATATTCGAAGTCGAAGGATTTCAATTCGAGGGTCGAATTTCGAAGTATTTTTTACTTCGAAATTAGTGAATCTGCCCCATAATGTACAACATTTTAGCATTACTTCTCTAGTTAAGCTTTAGTTCTCCTTTAAAAAATATTTGCAGTAGTCCCTAAAATGATTTCAGTCTAGAGGCTGTTTATTTCTGCTTCATTCAAAGTAATCAGCTGTAGTGTTGTGTCTCACCAACTTTCACTGACAGTTTCTCCGTAGTTCGTAACAGAATGGAACAATCATTTCTGATTTATGCAGTAGATAAAACATTAAACATTGAAATGGAAAAATGTCTATTGTTGTCCAAGTTCATATTAATTTCTAAACTCAAAATCTACTTCTGCCACATTCACTCTGCCAGTCCAGTGAAATTAATTGTTTCTGCAGGTTATAGCAATATAATAATTATCAAATCATTCATCGAATGTCATTTTAGAATTGTGTATATTTATTTTTAATTTTACAAATATATACGATTATTTGCTATACACAGTCATTTCATATTTCATGATATACTGTTTGCAGTAACAAGAATGAGAAGCTATAAATAGACTTGTCCAACATGTAAAATTTCCTATAAGGTACATAAATAATTAATAGTTTTCCAGATCTGTCTGCAGAATTCCAATGAGTACTGCACTGTTTGAACACAGCAGGTTAGATCTTGTGAACATGACAAACTGTCTTCCACATGTTACAGAAACAACATGCTCTATGTAATTTGTGTTGACGTGCATTATCATTTGTCCTGAAATCTAAATGTTGCAATGTAACTGGAGAGAAACTAAAGGAACAATTTACAATTTTATTTAGAATTTATTTTTGCCCCAATACTTAGCAATTTTACATTGAATAAGTTTCATTGGTAACACAAATGGGCTTTATTTAAAACATACTGGACAGTACAATTTATAGGGTTAAATTAACATTAAAATAGATTAAAAATTCATATTTAAGATAAGGTGTTTTAAAACAAGTGTTTTAAATGCCCTAATAATGATAAATACCAAATAGGAGTTTACACAAAAATCAACATACCATTTTAAAACCAGAGACAATGATGTTAGTATTCTTACCTCTGACTACAAGATCAGCTGAAGCTGAGGAATTGTCAACAATTGTTTGTGCTGTGCAAGTGTATCTCCCGGCATGTATTAGTTGTGCATTTTTTATAACGAGTTCGCTGCCCACAACATTCTGTTATAAAAATAAAAAAGAAGCTCGAAATTTTATCAAAATAGTGAAACTAGCTCTATCAGTCCCAAGGCATTTTAGAAAGATCTGATAAATGGAAATCATCATGCAGGTGTAAATGCAGGTGTCAATTCAATATAATGTTTTAACAGATTTGAGCAGTTGAATGCTATTCAGTCCTAAAAAGTAGAAGTGTTCAGTGCTACAACTGTCACTGGTCCAACTCCTTGCTCCTGCAAGTAGCATGGGTTCAAACTATTCATTATAAATGGAAGAAATCAATCTGTTGGACAAGTGCTAGTACTTACTGCAGCTGCTGAGGAGAGATAAACTACTTACTGCCACTCTATAGGGCAGAATGGCAACTGATCAAGCAGTTGAGCACATTTTGCTAAAGTGACACTAGTAATCTAGTTTCATGGATAATTCAAACAGTTTAAAATCATAAAACCGATCAAATCCTATAGTACTCCCCAGTTTAAGTTTCATAAATAAGCCACACAAGAAAATTAACCACAGTGTATGAATGTAAGGACCTTAGAGTGTAAGCTCCCCTGGGGCAGGGACTGATGTGAATGCTATATATGCTATGTAAAGTGCCCGAAGGATATGTAGAGCTATATAAGTAAAGGATAATATTAAACAGTGATCACCCCAATATTTTCTTTAGAGTGATAAACCATGGTGTGATTTGCTTGGCAAAAAGGTGCCAAGTATGGACTTATGATTATTCAATTCTGTCATAAAATTGTCTGCAAAACATTACTAAACAAATATTTTGTGTAAGAACTTTGTGTAAGAACTTTGTGTAAGCTGGAATTGTTAGGTCAGTTTCTTCAGTACCGTAACAGTGTTTTAACAGCATAATACTGCTTTGTAATCACTGCACTTTTTTTGACATTTCACAAAAATGATATTTCATTTTACTGTATTTTAAGATAAAGGCTCTTTTGTATACCCGTATCGCCCGTTCATAATGTCCATCTTCCTTGTCAAATTCAATAGGAAAGCCATTTAAAGCCCAGATAAATGTAAGCTCCAATGTGGGATCGTGAGATGCATGACACTGCATGGTTGCATTTTCACCAACAGTCACATCAGCATTCGAAGGTGCAAGGGTTATCTTTGTGGCAGCTGGAAAAACAAACAACAGAATTATAAACAAAATTGTGCCTCACTGATGGAATACACAGAAACTAGACTGGAGTTACTAGAGAGAGAGAGAGAGAGAGAGAGAGAGAGAGAGAGAGAGAGAGAGAGAGAGAGAGAGAGAGAGAGAGAGAGAGAGAGAGAGAGAGAGAGAGAGAGAGAGAGAGATGTCTTGATATATATGTATACTCCATGATGAAGGGGTATATGTAGTCACTTATTACACCCATATATATCTCCAGCATTGATGGGAGGCGTGTCATCATTTTGGTATGGGGAGAACCAAGAATGAGCTATGCATATATCAGTCAAACATCTAGTTCTTTAGTATTGAGTTTAAGGCTATTCAAATGATATATTTAGATTTGGACATTATAGTCCAACTGTTCACTTCTACACATTTTAAGAAGGTAGATTCAACTTTGTTTATTTATTTCGATTAGTTTGTTTATTTATTTAGAATAGATATAATCAATTATTATGGACAGTTTCTCTGTATTTTGAGGAAATGTAGTGATATTTCAGAATTTAGGAACCATTGCTTTTTGGTTGAAAGGCATTAAGTAAACATCTTTTAGGAGGAACTTTTTGTAGATGGTGCAACTTTAATAGAAGGGTCCCTATATATGAATGGGAGTGTGCCCAACATATGATTACAGATAATACATGAGGATATGGTGGGGCCAATGGTCCTAGATTTTAGTGTGATAAATAGTTGTAATACTAGGAACATTTGCAAATACTGGCATATTTTGGGCATTATAGGCCCCGAAACTCAAGTTTAGGGCACTAAATATCAGGCAGATTGTGGCTCCTTCTAAGCTAACTAATAATGAGTCTGGGAATTGCTTTATGTCTAATAAAGTACAAGGAATGCATACTTGTGAAAGGTGCAATAATTCATTTTTTAGTCAAAACAACTGCAAAACAATGATAAATATTGCATCCCTATAAGTGCCAATCTAAACAGATGGGCTATACCAAAAACTGCCCTTGTGATCTTAGTTAAATATAGATAAAACAATTTGAAAAGACATCACTAGAGTAATGAAATCTAGAAATCTTAAGGAGGCATCCTAGATATGTATGGCTTTTAATACTCTTAGGCTAGGGGCACACGGCGCGATTTCGCCGCGATTCTGCGCTGGGCGAGTTGTCGCTGCGTTTTTTAAGCCGAAATAGCTTTGCTAACTTTGGCGCTGGCGTCAATGCAAATCGCGGCGAAATCGCTGCGCTAATTCACACGCGGCGATTCTTTTTCTACTGTCGCCCGGAAACGCCCAGCGAGGCAACTTCGGACGACAATAGAAAACGAATCGCCGCGTGTGAATTAGCGCAGCGATTTCGCCGCGATTTGCATTGACGCCAGCGCCAAAGTTAGCAAAGCTATTTCGGCTTAAAAAACGCAGCGACAACTCGCTTAGCGCAGAATCGCGGCGAAATCGCACCGTGTGCCCCTACCCTTAAACCATAGTGGCCTTAAAGGGATACTGTCAGCTGCCCCAAGTCATGTGACTTGTGCTCTGATAAACTTCAATCACTCTTTACTGCTGTACTGCAAGTTACAGTGATATCACCCCCCTCCCTTTTTCCCACCAGCAGCCAAACAAAAGAACAATGGGAAGGTAACCAGATAACAGCTACCTAACACAAGATAACAGCTGCCTGGTAGATCTAAGAACAGCACTCAATAGTAAAAACCCATGTCCCATTGAGACACATTCAGTTACATTGAGAAGGAAAAACAGCAGCCTGCCAGAAAGCATTTCTCTCCTAAAGTGCAGGCACAAGTCACATGACTGGGGCAGCTGGGAAATTGACAAAATGTCTAGCCCCATGTCAGATTTTAAAATTGAATATAAAAAAATCTGTTTGCTCTTTTGAGAAATGGATTTCAGTGAAGAATTCAGCTGGAGCAGCACTATTAACTGATTCATTTTGAAAACATTTTTTTTCCCCATGACAGTATCCCTTTAATGAAGCAGCTGAATTGGCCCTTTTTTGAGTAAATAAAGAAATGGTTATGGTGAGCATCTTAGGTTTAGACATAGTGGGTTTAATGATATGCAAAGACATCAGGAGGTGTGAGGGTACTTATAGCATGCTTTTCAATGTGATGATTTTTTAAATTTTTACTGTCTGATATTGGTGAAACACAACACATTGAAGTTTATTTCTGAATGCTAGATACTCACGTTTATTTTTGGTTTTTAAGTTTTTACTGTATGCAGATAGTTTTATCTGCATCAAGACGTTGTGCTTGTCAGTTGGGGGTTTGGTTGAATTGACAGCATTTTGGGTACAGAACCTGTGAATATTGAGTAGTAGCAGCAGGCTCTTTAGATAGAGGACTAGTTGGGATTGAACAAGAGCATTATAGACTATTTATAATTTACATTGCCATTTAGGATGTCAACCTTCATAAAATCAACCCACTTGAAACATACAATTTATAGTACTGGTACTGGGTCCAGCTGACCACATGTGCCATGAATTAAATTCACAACAACATTAAGAGACAGAACAGCAAGTATTACTGCAGTGAAGCTCACTTTATGTCATTTGTTCAAAATAAGTATATTATCTGCAGTGCTAAAATAACTACATGCTTATTGTAGCTTTCCATTCTCCCTATAGGGTTACTATTTCTGCTCTACTCCCACAGCACCATCATAGTGTGAACATTACTGATTGCATGCTTGACAATATAAATAGCAGCATGAAAAGCAACTGTAGCTATAAATCAACAGTGACAAAGATAGATAATATGTAATAATGATTAGTGATGGGCGAATTTGCGCCGTTTCGCTTCGCCGAAAAATTCGCGAATTTCGCGCGAAATTCGCGAAACGACGAAAAATTCGCGAAACGGCGCCGGCGTCTCGTTTTTGACGCCGGCGCCCGTTTTTGACGCCGGCGCCCGTTTTTCCGACGCCGGCGCCCGTTTTTGGCGCCGGCGACTTTTTTCGAAAAAAATTTTTTTTGACGCCGGCGAATTTTTACCGCGAATTTTCGCGGGCGTTTCGCGAATTTATTCGCTCGACGCGAATCGCGCAAATTCGCCGCGAATTCGCGCATGGCGAATAAATTCGCCCATCACTAATAATGATGATTCTTTCTACTTTCTTCAATTTATTTTGACCAACTATACTCATGTGTATATGATTACTTGAAGTGCATGACTACATGAAATAGCTTGTTCTTTTTTTATCCAAATGTATAGTTTTGTCCATATTGCATTAATTACCAATTCTAGTGCATTCTAGTGCATTTGTGTAGCATATGTACCAGGCATCGAGATATGTTAAAAAGAAGGGTATTTGCAAATGGCAATTCAATATTCTTGCAAGAGAGTTACACTGTATATTAAATAGAGAGCATCGCCTTTTAAAACACCCACTCGGAGGTGGCATCATTTTTGGGCACATAAATTAACTTCATTAAGATGTGTTTTGGCATTCAAAACATGCAGTATTGTTAAAATGACATGAATAGCTAAGGGATTGCTGATCTTTTATTAAATGCATGCAAAAGGAAAACTATTAACACAAAGGAAAATTGTGCATTATGCACATAGGACTTTTATTACATCTTCAAAATAGACAGTTGCATGAATCATTACAATATACTCATTTTATGCATTTCAGGTAAATCAGAATACATTTTGTACTGAGACTGAGTATTGTGAGTTTATTTAGATCTTCTCTGGAATATTACGATTTATATTGAATTACCTGTGACAGAAACTATTCCAGTGCTATTTGCTTTTCCCCTGTCATTTTCTGCAAAACAAGTATAGCTGCCTTCATCAAATTTTGTAATGTTTGTAATTTCCAGGCTACCATCATCCCATATTGATACTCTAATTAAAGGATAAAACACAGTAAGAGTTCAGAGAATAAAATACATATTTTGTGAAAGCTGATTTCTTTAAGAATGCATAACAATCTCTATGTCTATAAGAATGTATGACAATCCCCATGTCTATAAGCTACGATTTTGCAGCAATTTTTTTTTACATGAAATCCAATGCGAGGCAGCTGTTTGTGTTGTGTTTGTGGGGATAATTAAAGGTCTAGAATCCTGCTGCAGATAAGAAATATGGAATGGCCTCTGATTTCTTTTTCTATTACTTAAGGTGCACTTGCATCCGCTCTGTTTAAAAATCAGTGTGACTAGTAAACATTTCCCAGGCAAAGTCAGTTATATTAAATAACAAATCTGGAATTTCTGAATATACTCAAAATATAAAAACTTTTGCTTATGGTAATTGAGTAGGGATACACAGAATCCAGGATTCGGTTCGGGATTCGGTCTTTTTCAGCAGGATTCGGATTCACCCGAAATCCTTCTGCTTGGCCGAACTGAATCCAAACCCTAATTTGCATATGCAAATTAGGGGTGGGGAGGGAAATTGCAAAACTTTTTGTCAAAAAAATTCCCCTTCCCACCCCTAATTGCATATGCAGATTAGGGTTTGGATTTGGTTCATTATTCAGCCGAATCTTTCACGGGGGTTCGGCCGAATCCAAAATAGTAGATTCGTTGCATCTCTATAATGGAGGAATCCCATCTGTAAATATGTTGTGCTTGCCTCAAAACACTAGATGGCAATAAAGCATTGGTCAGCAAAGCAATCCAATCTTCCATTGTATTTTATAAATGATTTACAGCAGTGATCCCAACCAGTAGCTTCTGAGCAAAATGTTGCTCCCCAACCCTGGATGTTGCTCCCAGTGGCCTCAAAGCAAGTGATTTTTCAATTTCTGGCTTGAAGCAAGTTTTGGTTGTATAGAAACCAAGTGTACAGCCAAATAGAGCCTCCTGTAGTCTGGCAGTCACATAGGGGATACCACATTTTTTATGCTTGCGTTGCTCTCCAATTTGTTTTTGCATCTGTATCTGGCTCCCAGGTAAAAAAAGGTTGGAGACCCCTGACTTACAGTATAGATAGAGCTTAATTTGACACATTTGTAGCAGTACTTCAATTTAGATGCGCCAGTGCAGAAATGTATCATAACCTAATTTCTCCTAGACCATAATATAAAGCATAAAACAAAGAACCATAATAAAAAAAAACATAAAATCCTGGGTTATTTTTATATAGGCATCAAAAGCTGTCATTGGCTGAGAACTTAAAATGACACGAGAAATATACAACTTTTGGTACTAACCGACTGTTGTTTATTAGCAGTTCTGTTCCCTTACTCCATGAAAATTTGGCTTTTGGAGCAGCTTTTGGCTTGCACTCAATGATTACACGGCCTCCTTTGGCAGCTAAAACTTTCTTTCTCATAGGAGTAAATTCAAATGTTGGTGCTAAAGCTAAACAGGAAACACATATAAGTGAATCAGTTATTAAGGGAATAAGGGGAAAAGTTAGTTTAGCTACCCAATATGAATGTATTTGTAAAATTAGACATTAAGGGATACAATCCCACACATGTAAAATAACAAAGGGTGAGTTAGTGCATTTGTGTAATATTGTATGAGACACATTCAAATGAAAGTACTGTTGCAGACTGTAGTACATAATTGGCAATTTAATTTAAACAAAGAAATGTCTTTGTTAAAAGTGAGATCTTGAGAAATATTTTTTATAAATACCAAAAACTTATTCCAAAAATGTGAAATCTACTAACCAAGAATCTTCAGTTCTGCATTTGCATAAATAATTCCGTGTATATTTTCTGCTATGCACTGATACATTCCGGCGTCCTCCAGAGTCAATCCTTTCTTTATTATGTCACCCTTTCCATACTGAAATAAAGAATCAAACATAACTTATTGATATATATATATGTGTATATATATATATATATATATATATATATATATATATATATATATATATATATATATATATATATATATATATTACATTTTGACAAAATCTTTATTGGTAAAATAAGTAGTTTTGACTTGCAAGCTTCCAACAAAACTTTTTCTCATACATGTTATTAATTAGTTTGCTTCATAGGGATTTATTGATATTATACGAGTGGTGTAAACCCATGCCTAATAAAAGAATATATATCATTCTAAGTAACTTATCAATGTACATTATTTAAATATTTTCAGTGATTATTTCAGTGGTAGTTATTTGTAAATGTAGTTACAATTGAAATTAGTATTTCTCAGTCCCTGGTAAAATGTCCCTGGTAAAATGTCCCAGGTAAAATGTAGATAGAAAGGCAAATTTAGATGCATACAGTAGAACTACCATTTTAAGGTTTTCAGGGGACCAGGGAAAAATGATATAAATTCTGGGAAAATATAAAATCAGGGAAATTTGTTAAAGCAACTTTTTCTTCAAGTACTGAAAGGATATCAGTCAAATCAACTGGACTTGCTTTCTTTTTTTTTTTTCTTGAAGATGTTTCACCAGTCATCCAACTGGCTTTCTCAATTCAATATGACTTGTAAATAAGATCTTTCAGGAATAAATACTCTGCAATTTTGCTCTAATCAGCATAATCTGTTTATCATAATCAGCAAGGATGTAATGAAAGGATATTATCACAGGGGTCAGTTTTACTTTGAGATACAATATTTACTGTGTTAATAACAAGGGTCAAGCATTGCAGCATTAATGTTACACTATGGGGGGCATGTGCAAGTGGTTTCCACAAATTGTGAATTTAAATGACTGTCACAGATATTTTCGTGCACAACTACCTCAAACAGTTGCAAACTTCATCTAATTTGCGAGCCATTTGCAAATATTTTTGTGCAATGCCAATTTGCAAAAAAACCCCAGAAAGATGGGCACAGCTGTGTAATATTTCAGCGCTCAGGAAAAAACATTGGCAAATAAATATGCACTGCACAAACTTTATAAATGACCCCCACTGTATTTAGTGGTGGTTTCAAATGTTCTAAAATGAGACTGTTGATAAATTGGCCACCATGAATTCCCCACAAAAAAACAGAACAAAGCTATTATACATAGAAAGGGGTCTTTAATTTACCCACCATGTATGAAGGTATTATATTGTACATGATATTGGCAATGTACAGTATTTTGAAAAAAAAGTGGAATGTAGACTTGCTTGAAATCTTCTGAGACATTTCCTATTGACTTCTAAAGATACTCCAGAGTTTTTAAGTGAACAGCTTCTGAAACCTGTCCAAACGTCTCACTGACAATGCCTGGCTTTTGTTTCTTTATAAAATAATGAAATGAAGAGCTAAAATGCTTTTATGTACGGTAATTGCAAAAGACTTTGCAGCAGATTCTTCTATTTACAGCTGCTCTTTGTATGTCAGAAGACTGGAGGCATGCCACTGATAAGACCACAAGGCTCAACAAGTTTTTACATTTATAATGATTTTTGTAATGTATATGTGACACTCAGGGGTAGATTTACATAGGGTCGAATATCGAGGGTTAATTAACCCTCGATATTCGACTGCCGAATGTAAATCCTTCGACTTCAAATATCTTCAAATATCTATCGAATTGTCAAATAGTCGAACGATTTTTAGTTCGAATCGTGCGATTCGAAGTCGAAGTCGTAGTCGAAGGTCGAGGTAGCCTATTCGATGGTCGAAGTAGCCATATTCGACCATTCGAAATTTGAAGTATTTTTTCTTCTATTCCTTCACTCAAGCAAAGTAAATGGGCCCCTCATTGTTTCTACTTACTATCATTACTACCTATTAAATTCTGTTTTATTGCCTGATTGCAACTGTTTTATAAGTCTTGTGAGAAAGGAATAAATATCATTGATTAATTATATAAATCACATGTTCAGTCATTGTTCCATTGATAAAGTACATTTAGGGGCAAATTTATGAAAGGTCAAGTTGTGTTTCCCGAAAAATGTGAGTTTTTCGAGGGCAGTTTTCAGTGAAAAACTAAAATTCTCGGGCTAGAAAAAACTTGGATTCTTTCAGGTTAAAAAAAAAACTTTTAAAAAAGATTTTTCGGGTTTTTGTAAAAACAAACTTTTTTGAGATTTATTATATCCCGAATAGCCAGAGTATGAAAATACTGCAGCTAAAACCGGTCGCGGTCATGTAGAAGTCAATAGCAGAGGTCCTTTTAACCATTTGAAGATGTAAATAGCCTTCCTGATGTTCAGGTTTTTTTCCTTGGGTTTCACTTGAAAACTTGATTAATTTGAGCAATTCTGGCAGAAAAATTAATTTGAGTTTTCAGGTTTTTAACCCTGAATTCACTGATTCGAGTGTTTTTTTTCATTTCCGTTTTTTCTTGAATTAGGGAAACATTCGAGTTCATTCGAGAAATAAAAAAATCTCACAAACCTCTAAAACTCGACCTTTGATAAATAACCCCCCTAAGAGTCCATATTATTCTTACCGGTGCTCCATCTTTTAGCCATCTAATGCTAGGCTGTGGCTTGCCTCTAGCAACACAGGCCCAATGCAAATCACTGCCTATATCTCTTTCTGTATCATTGATGTGTTCTACCCATTCTGGCACACCTAGAGATCAAAACAATATGTATTATTAAACATAATTTTTGAACATTATGCCAAACTTCCAAGAACATTTAAACCACAATTAAAAACTGGAAATGTTGTTTTTACTCTCTAAATTCAATAATCTTCTTGGTAACATGAACCAAGGATGGAATTAAGCTGTTCACTGTTTACATCCATATTATATCAGATTTTCAGCAGTAGAATTACATGTACTGTTTCAGTACTCGTAAAATCTAAAGTATATTATTAACATGATTAGATCCTAATCGGTGTGGGTAATTTAATTTTATGCAGTCTAAAAGTTTCATTATATACTAATTTAACTTGGCTTATAATGGATCAGTGACTCTTAGTTTAAGACAGAAAATGAGTAATATTACTCTTTCCTAGAAACAAGTCTCTTATTAATGAATTCATTTATTCATTTCCCTGTAGTTTTTTTTTGTTAGAAGAGCTATTCATCTTCAAAACTTGGGAACGTACAATATTCAGCATATGAATTTTTAAAAAGCAATTTTACCAGTAGGAAACTGTACAATGTCTAGGGGGAAAAGTATAAATTATATTAACCACTACTGTATTATATTAGCACTGTTATATAAGTGCAACTCATACAAAAGTACATTTTGCAAAGTTTAAAATATATTGTCAAATGCAAGGTAGTTTAAGCCATCATAAGGCAGAAATGAAACGCCACTATGACTATCGATTTAAAGAGGCAGAGGAACCCTTCGGTTTTTGTAAAGCTGCTTAGCAGAACTCAATTATTTTAACACATGGCATACCTTCTACATATACATATGCTCTATGGTTGTCCAGCCCTTTAATGTTCTTAGCTTCACATTCGTATGTCCCTTCGTCTTCAGGTTGGACATTGAAAATTTTTAGGACAGCCCCAGACATGCTTATATCAGCTGAAGCTGGCATTGCTTCATTTATTTTTCTCCATGTGATTACAGGAACAGGACTAAAAATAAAGGTAGCAGTGTTAATACAATACATACAGTATTTGTAAATGTGTGGGAAACAAGAGAATGTCACCATAGGAAAAAAAACTGATATCCATTCCAACAAACGTATTTCCATAATTGCTCTTCATAAAGACAATTCAAATATCTACCGTGAACTTTCACAAATGATATACCATGCATTATATTGCATTGCTCAGCTAAAACAAAAATCAATCACACAAAGACCTATTTGTTTGCAATGCATAAAGAGATTTGTTTTCAAAATAACAAAAGTATTAAACATTAAAGGTATTGTTCTTCTTCTGAATACATAACTGACACTACTCTGCTACCATGAAGCAATTTAAATAACAAAAACACTAATAAATAGATTCTCTTTGAGCACAAAATAACAAAGAAAACATACATTTGCATGCTGAAAAATAATGACATGATTATCACACAGACATTATTTCATTTTAGGAATCATTAATCTCCTCCTGAATTTAACTGTTAATGCCACACTTTCCACTTCCAGGAATCAGTATAAGATGGATTATGTCTTCATCCTCCTACACCATCATTTTGCAGCACAAGCTATACAACTGCCAGTAGTACAACTCACTATTAATATACCTATGGACGGCTATTTCATACCCTGTGATGCCTCAGACTTCCAGATAATGAATGGTGCTTATCAAGGCTATATATTTAGCAGCAGCCCTATCAAAATATGCAACTCAACTGACATCATAAAGGGAGAGCAATTCTATTGATATCATAAAGGGGAGCTCTGTTGGTCCTATTTTCAGTCTATAACAGGACAGTTTTCTTTGATTGGATTCCAGCTTGCTGAAGACAGCGTGGTGCTATTAGAATATAAGTATTGGTTAGATCTGAAGTACTTGCTTGTCATCTCTGTTGATGATCTAGGTTACAGTATTTGCAATATTATGTGACCCAACTGAAAAAATGTGCATTTTTAAAAATCATTTGTGCAAAAACATTATACAGTATATACTGTAAAATATACAGTGCCCCTCCATGTGTCCTAAGACTAAAACTATACTAGGGGCCAAGCCACATTTAGGGTCCCCTTCTGTTTTGAATATGGATATATTCATGAGTCTCTTTTTACAAAAGGGAAAAAAAAACTCCATGAACTGTGGCTTTTCACTATATTTTACAGCACTGCTCGCCCTTTACCTACCTGTCTTCCAACACTGTGATGCTTATTATTCTGAAATTCATTTAATGGGGACTTGTAGGAACCAATGATGTTTAATTTTTATCTGACTTCTAGTACTTTATATGACTTTTAAATCTTGGTCTACTGCCATATATAATTGGGCCTGCTTTACTATAGTCTATTCTGCCATTTGTGTGCATAAATAAATGTTTACCATCAGATGCTTTAAATTTTATGTTAATGATAAAAGTATTACTTACTTTCCCAAAGCAAAACACTCCAGTGTGACGTTTTGATCTTTAAGGGCCCGTGTATCTTTAAATTTGACATTAATAACAGGTGTATACCGTTTAGGTTTCTCTAAAAAAACAAAATATCTCATTAGTAAATGGGGGTCCTTTCACACAGACATAAAAAGCTGTATAATAGAAGTCCTTTTCAAATTAAACATAAAATCCAACTCATTTGAATATCTCTGCTGTCAATCATGCATTGCGTTGCATGCCTCTATGCATCAGGCACAATAATCACTTCCTTGATGTCACTGACCTCCTCACATGCCCTCACCCTTTTTGCAGTCTATACTTAGAAGGTCTGTGCATGGGAATCAGGTCCCCTTTTCTAAAGTACATGAGATTTTGGGATGATGCAAAGCTTGCCTTGATAACAGTTTCCACAAACTGCCACCTATCTTTAGGCTTTAATTGAAAGACTATTAATAATTAATTTTGAAAGACTTATGGAAACATGCTTTATCAACTAACATGATAAAATACATTTTGGAAAGAATTTTAGGGTGACAGGTTCCCTTTAAGGATGGAAAAGACATTGCAATTTCTTTCTGTCTATCTCAGAAAAAAAATTGAGTTTCTAATGTGCATTGAGAAAAAATTATTGAAAGGAATCAATGTATGAATTTACAGTCATTAGGGCAAAATAAAAAAATGAACTATACTGAATATGTTGACCAGGGTCTCCAATTGCCATGGAGATATTTTGAACAAATTTGTTGCCCCAACATCTCAGTCATATTTTGGTTAAGACTGACATTGATGCCTGTGAGCATGCCTTTGAAGACATTATTTCTTTGAAGATACTTAATTAATTCAATTAATTACAGCTATACATGTACTTCTAATAAACAGTGCGTTGGGATCTTGACCTGCCCTCTTCAGACTTTAAGGCAAAACTGCAAGAACACTTGTATCTCAGCAAAAGCATCTAAAGATAAGTCCAAAACATAACATTTTCTTACCTGAAGTGTCAGTTTGTGGAAGAAGTGAAATAAATTTGCTGAATACACTTTTTGTAACAGAAGGACTGGAAACAAAACATGAGTAATTGCCTCGGTCCAAATGCTCAACTTTTGCAATATACAAATTTCCATTTGTCTGTGTAACAAATCTTCTGTTATCAGGTGAAAGGAACACAGGAAATTCATTTAAAAGCCAGCGATAATTAAGATCATCTGAACAAGAGAAGGAAAAAACAGAGGTTATATTAACAAAACAACGGACATTTCTTAGAAGAGGAATAAATAAACACCATAGAATTCAGTACAGTGTATTTGAGGACTGCATCGATTCTTTCGAAGAATAGTAAGAAGAGAAATAATCAGCATACTATTGCCCATCCTTTCCCATCCTTTAGGGAAATTATGGGCTCATCCCTAGTGCTTTATAACAATACAAAATCTGCTCACTCCAACCTTTATAGATTACAATTTTGTCCAACTAACTATATTAAAAACAATTTTTATTTTGCACAACCTATTTACCCAGTTTTTATTTTTACACTGAACTGTTCCTTTAAAGGAAAACTATACCCCCCAAACAATGTAGGTCTCTATTAAAAGATACTGAGTAAAACAGCTCATGTGTAAAACCCTGCTTCATGTAAATGAGCCATTATCATAATAATATACTTTTTTAGTAGTATGTGCCATTGGGTAATCATAAATAGAAAATTGCCATTTTAAAAAATAAGGGCCTCCCCCTGAGATCGTAAGATTCACTGTACTCACATACAAACCACATGTAAGGTCACATGAGCCAATTAACAGACAGAGTTCTGCCTTTTGCTTCCCCACTTCTTCCTGTTACAGTTAGTGTTGTAGTATTTCTGGTCAGGTGATCTCTGAGGCAGCACAGATAGAGTCACGAAATGGTGGTTCAAGGCAAGAGATGTAAAAGGGCAATATTTATGTAAATATATATTCCAGTTTGGTAAGATTCTTTAATATGTCATTCAATTTGATATAAACTATCTGTTGCTTAAGTATTCATTTTGGGGGTATAGTTTTCCTTTAAGGCAGTGGTCACCGATCAGTGGCTCGTGAGCAACATTTTGCTCACCAACCCATTTGGCTGTTGCTCCCAGTGACCTCAAAGCAGATGCTTATTGTCCCCTTCCTGGCTTGGATGCAAGTTTTGGTTGCATAAAAAACAGGTTTATGGCCAAACAGAGCCTCACGTGGGCTGCCAATCCATGCAGGGCTACCAAATAGCCAATCACAGTCCTTGTTTGGTACCCCACAAACTTTTTTCATTCTTATGTTGCTCCCAATTTTTTTTTACAGTTGAATGTAGCACAAGGGTAGAGAGGACCCCTGTCTTAAGGCATTCTCTAGCCTTCTCTTGAAAGTTATACTGACGACTAAAATACCACAATTAATTATGTGGTGCCTTTATATAGTTATTATTATATTCTCCCTTAATTAAGAATGCTGTGGCACATCATTTAGAGCCTAAATACAATCAGAAAAAGTTCCACTGACAACAACTCTCGGTTCATGATTCTTCAGTAAGTTCTCTCTCCATGTACTAATAACATTATCATGACAAAAGGAACTTAGGCATTCCCATGTACTAAACACAATTCAAGAGTACATAATAGGTGGTCCTTTAAGGATTGCTCGCCCTTAAGGCAACCATGTGTTTATTTCCAAAGATACACTCATAATAAATCAGTTGTTACAGACATGTTTATATTTATGTATAATTATATAATTATTTATTTCCTACTCATGAAATTCTAAACTGAACCGATATGTACTTTAGCCTAAAGAAAAGAGCTTTATGATTACCAGGGACGTGTGGAGGGGGATCACATATTAGAACTGCTCCAGTTCCTTCTTTCACTTTTACTTCATAGCGTTCCTCCGTAGGAAATGGATCCAGATCTATTAAAGAAATAATGATGTGTTTTATTAACTGAATTTATTTCTCAACTATAGGATTAACATATTTCTATGGCGTTTCCTCATAATAAAAAGAATGTAATTTTGGCACTTGGAGCATCTTCCCATTAAAATTAATGGATAAAATGTTATTTTACTCAGAAATAGCAAGCAGCTTGAACATTGCTATAATAAAGAAGAATAATCATAAACACTTTAGGAGTCATTTACTTATTTTACTGCAATTTTTAAAGTGCAAATTCAGATGCTATTGCCATGTTTTTAATGCAGTGTTTTACCCCATAATTCCATTGTCATTGTGGTCACCAGGAGGAGCTGCGCTTGACGCAATTGCAGCTTATATGATGCAGTTTAGCTTGCACTTCAATGACAATAAGGGCTGTACATTTTCTAAGTTTGGTTGGCATCATTTCAAGAATGAGAATGGTCTGTATTCCTTTCACTGCAACTGCACTGCATTGCTCACTCTAGGTACCCTAGAGCTACAGCCTGGTTTGGAGGTGGCAGTAACTTCAGGGTTCCCCTGCATCAATAGGTTCAACAGCACACAATTCATAATTATGAGGCAGGACAGGCTGTGCGGCACTGAGCAAGGAAGTGCAAGGAGTGCATATTGATGCAAGTACCTGTAATGCATAGCAATTAAATTTGTGTGACTGCAACTGTGCTTGAGGTACATCCCTCAATTGAACCTTCTAAATGTATTCAGATCTTCCAAGCATCCTAAAGAATCAACTAGCATTCTGTTGCAGACTTGGTTGTCTTACTAGCATCTGTCTCTGTCTCTGTCTGCAAGTAATCCCCGACTAGGTCAATGATGTTGAGATCAGGGTTTCTTTAATTATTTGGCTTTGTGAATTTGGGACTAATCAGACTCCTTCCTAAAGGTATTGTATGATGGGGATCATCAATTTTGACAAACTCGCCAATCCCCTTTAAAGAAATGCATCCCTGTAATACAACCTGTAGGGAACTTTCCCTATGATACACTGTTTTCACTGCATCTCTCCAGCCCTTTGGTAGACAACCTGCTTTCTATTATATAGGTGTGTATATATATATATATATATATATATATATATATATATATATATATATAAAATTGTTGAGCAATGGAACTTATCCACAAATCTAAGTGATCTGTAGCAATGCTAGTTTGCAAAAGGCATACTAAGGCTTAAGACTTTTATACAGTACAGTACTGTATATACTTAAATGCTTACATCCAAAATTCAAAGTGGCTTCTCTACTCCAGACTTTCCCATAAATATTTGAGACAATGCAAACATATCTCCCAGAATCTTTGTACTTGTCTGGATTGTTGATGACAAGATTACCGCCCACCAAACTGTAATGCTCATTAAGAAGGTCAATCTCCAAATTATTCTTTCTCCACCTGAAAAAAGAAAAAAATTGTATCATATGTTATGTTGGTATTTGTTTGAAAGTGATATATTTAGAGGATTATGCAAACTACGAAGTCAACAAGAGGGCTAATTATACGTATATTAAATAATTTGGGTATGCCATTTGAGAAACAGCCATACATAAAAGGCAACCTTAACTCTTTCACCTTCACTTGATGGGTGTGCAGGTTTAATAGCTGCCATGTTTTTGTGGGAACCTTTAAGTAACCTTTGCCTTATGGCTAATGGTAATTACAAGGTTCTCACAAGAACATTTAAATATTGACCTTCTAGAAATAATACAAGTAGCATTTGACAATTTATAGATACATGTCTCTTTTGAATTTGGCACCTCTTGTCCTTTTTTCACTGGTAAAAAGCACACATTGTGGTCTGCTCACATTAAGAGGTTCACTATAAGGAACCACAGGTGCAGGCATTGATGCAGTTGGGAACAGGGCTGGTAGTAAAATATATAGAGGAAGGTTTAGTTCTCCTTAAAGCGCAACATCAAATATAGTATTTACTTGTAAATAGGAGGAGGGTTTCCTCGAGCCCTGCAGTTCACCGAGACTTTGCCTTCTGTAGATTCTTCAGGAAAAATTGTGTCAATTGGTTGTTCTTCGAAAACAGGTCCATATCTTTTTCCTTCCTCTGAAATAATAACATAAAATAAATCAGTTTTCATGGAATCAAGACAGATGTAACCAGTCAAACAATAATCCACAAAGGATACAAATTGTCAAAGGATGTCAATTATTCAGTTTAAACATTATCACATGTCAATTCTTATGTTGTCATGTGAGAGAGAGATCGATAGAGATAGATATACATCACAATTTATTCTGTTCTCTCCTTGCTAGGGAAAAATAAAAATATTTTATGAAAAATTAAAGGGGTTACAGTTTAATTTTAGGAATCAATGAGTGCTTCTTCTCCAATCATGCCACAACTACATTTAGTATCTTTACCAAGTGTTTTGCATTTTGCTATTCTAATTCAGTATGGTTTAGTTTCTTTTTTATAAAGGAATGATAATTTTGACTCTCTCATATCATCTATACCACAGTATCTTCTTGACAACTGCACATTGTAGACTGCATTAAAAATATATACACATGCCTTACAGTCTCATTAAAATTCCAGGAAAATCCACATCAGACATCTTCTGTATGAAGGACAGCTTTGATCCTGAGAACTTGCTTTAGTACCAGTACAGTTCAAGGAGAGCAGCATCACCAAGTGTGAGCTTTTAATCATTCCATAGTCTTGACTTAACCCAATGTTATTCAGTATATAAAGTTAGTTCAATGTAAAGCTGAATTGATCTTCTGAGTTGATTTAATTTATAATATGCTACTGGTCCAGTAGAAATAATACTATGGCTGCTGCCATATGCTAAGTCCACTATTTATACCATACACAGATGTAGTTGTTCCCCTCAGTCTTATTAAGTGAAAGCACTCAGTGTACTATGACTATGAAGATTTTCATTCATCCAGGTCATAGTATATCTAGTATAGGTCAATCTAAAAACAACTGGACTTGCTGAGTAATCAATGAAGACATTTCACTACTCATCCGAGCAGCTTCTTCAGTTCAACTGCTTCAGTTGAACTGAAGAAGCTGCTCGGATGAGTAGTGAAACGTCTTCATTGATTAATCAGCAAGTCCAGTTGTTTTTAGATTGACCTATACTAGATACACTCAGTGTACTGGAAGTTTAATCTCAAAACACAGATTTGGCAATTTCATTATCAAATCAGAACATCGGTAGAAAATGTTTCACTGTTGTCAGGCAAACAGAAGGAGGTGCCATGGGTAAATAAGACAAATCCTTGTTTAAAAAATAATGTTTATTGATTGCTTGTCATTTTAAGATACACAAACACATTGTACAGTTCTAAATATTTTTCCTGATCAGTCCAAATTTCTGCAATGCTGAAATGTTTTAATAGAGCTAACATCTTTTCTTCAGGCACAGAAACAAGTAGTAAAATACAGCCTTTGGTTGGAAAAAAAAACCTGTCTGTCTTGTGATTCAACACAAGCATTATTTGACAGCAGCGATTCCCTAATTTTACAACATCCATTGGTTTGATCAATCTTTTGGTCCTCTTAAATTCTGACATGCCATTCTTTGTTCTCAACCTGTAGACTGTTTCAGTTTTATTACGTGGGAATCATGAGGATGTACTGGAAATTCATGACTGTAATATGACCTGCAACAAACAACATTGCCAACACTGGAAACATTGCCTAAGGTGTCAAAAACAATATGTGGTCTGTACGAGTAGAACACTAAAAGAGCGGATACGTGAACATCTGAGTCAAATAAAAAATCCAAAAGCAGTTGAAAAAAGTAATTTAACAAGACATTTTTCGCAATGTAATGGAAGTGATTTGTCATGCTGCTCTGTACAGGGAATAGAAAAGGTGAGATTGGGGAGTAGAGGAGGTGATTTGGCTTTTAGCAAAAAGAGAATTATTTTGGATTTTTTATTTACATACTCGTTTGCCACTTGGTTTAAACTACGAATTCGATGTAACATGTTTTACCTGATTTAACATGTAAAGTGATAAACTCATAATGAGGCAGGATCAGGGTGATATAGGGCAATAAAAACTGAAACAATGTGATGTATACAAACAATATTATCAGGAAATAAAACCTGGCCTAGACCTAGACTATATGGCAGTGATTGCTAGGTTAAGTTGTTTGAATCAGGCACCCTAATATATCTATTGAAAAAATTATAAAAATGTTGTGATGTAACAGAGTATAGGCAGAAAAATAATGTTTATATGATCAAATTGAGGAATATGTGTATGTTGCTTTAAAAGTAGACGTGAGGTGGCAACACGTGATTGGTTTTAATGGTTGGGGAGGGATCTCCTGGGGTATAAATGTTGTGACCAAGTGGAATAACAGTAATGCCTATGAATAAGTGCCGGTGGGCACGAAACGCGTAAGGCGCGGTATCAATCTGTCTGTATGCCTACTTTTTAATATTTATGCTAAATAAAGAGTACATTTTTTAAACTTTGAAAGAATGTTTTGGAATATATATTTTTTTAGCTTGATATGGGTGCCCTTGTGAGCTGGGGGCTATATTCCAATTCTTTTGGCCCTTTTTGACAGGCCTTTATAGACTGCAGCAGGTGGCTAGTAATTTTGAACACTGGAAACTAAAACATGGAGTAGCTTAAATTTTCCTGTTTGGCAAAAACTAGCACAGGTGGTAAAGTTAACATGGCAGAATAGTCAGGAGTGGTGATTACCATGAGCAGACTAGAGATGTCGCGAACTGTTCGCCGGCGAACTTGTTCGCGCGAACATCGGGTGTTCGCGCTCGCCGGAAGTTCGCGAACGTCGCGCGACGTTCGCCATTTTGGGTTCGCCATTGTTGGCGCTTTTTTTTGCCCTCTCACCCCAGACCAGCAGGTACATGGCAGCCAATCAGGAAGCTCTCCCCTGGACCACTCCCCTTCCCTATAAAAACCGAAGCCCTGCAGCGTTTTTTCACTCTGCCTGTGTGTGCTGAAGAGATAGTGTAGGGAGAGAGCTGCTGCCTGTTAGTGATTTCAGGGACAGTTGAAAGTTTGCTGGCTAGTAATCGTTTTGATACTGCTCTGTTATTGGAGGGACAGAAGTCTGCAGGGGTTTGAGGGACATTTAAGCTTAGGTAGCTTTGCTGGCTAGTAATCTACCTTCTACTGCAGTGCTCTGTATGTAGCTGCAGTGGGCAGCTGTCCTGCTTCTGATCTCATCTGCTGACTGCTGCAATAACAGTAGTCCTTGTAAGGACTGCTTTTATTTATTTTTTTGTTGTTTTACTACTACTACTACTACTACTACTATAAGAGCCCAGTGCTATTAGTCTAGCAGTGTTGGGGAGTGGGACTGGTGTGCTAATCTGCTGCTCCTAGTAGTTCAGCAGCACCAACTTTAATTTTTTTTTTTAATATTCATTTTTTTTTATTTTACTTTTTTTATTTTACTACCGCTGTAGTAGTGTATAAGTTGACCTTTTAGGCATTATTTGCCCTGTAGGCATTATTTGCACACTGTTTTCTTCAACCCGCCATCGAGCTGTGTGACCTTGTTCACATTCTGTCTAAATATCCATAATATTACCGTCTCCAGAAAAAACACCGGAGTCACTTTTTCAAGCAGCCATAATATATTTTACGTAATCCGTATCCACCGCTGTAGTAGTGTATACGTTGGCCTTGTAGGCATTATTTGCACACTGTTTTCTTCAACCCGCCATCGAGCTGTGTGACCTTGTTCCCATTCTGTCTAAATATCCATAATATTACCGTCTCCAGAAAAAACACCGGAGTCACTTTTTTCAAGCAGCATTCATATATTTTACGTAATCCGTATCCACCGCTGTAGTAGTGTATACGTTGACCTTGTAGGCATTATTTGCACACTGTTTTCTTCAACCCGCCATCGAGCTGTGTGACCTTGTTCCCATTCTGTCTAAATATCCATAATATTACCGTCTCCAGAAAAAACACCGGAGTCACTTTTTTCAAGCAGCATTCATATATTTTACGTAATCCGTATCCACCGCTGTAGTAGTGTATACGTTGACCTTGTAGGCATTATTTGCACACTGTTTTCTTCAACCCGCCATCGAGCTGTGTGACCTTGTTCCCATTCTGTCTAAATATCCATAATATTACCGTCTCCAGAAAAAACACCGGAGTCACTTTTTTCAAGCAGCATTCATATATTTTACGTAATCCGTATCCACCGCTGTAGTAGTGTATACGTTGGCCTTGTAGGCATTATTTGCACACTGTTTTCTTCAACCCGCCATCGAGCTGTGTGACCTTGTTCCCATTCTGTCTAAATATCCATAATATTACCGTCTCCAGAAAAAACACCGGAGTCACTTTTTTCAAGCAGCATTCATATATTTTACGTAATCCGTATCCACCGCTGTAGTAGTGTATACGTTGGCCTTGTAGGCATTATTTGCACAGTGTTTTCTTCAACCCGCCATCGAGCTGTGTGAGCTTGTTCCCATTTTGTCTAAATATTGATAATATTATCGTCTCTAGAAAAACCACTTGAGTTACTTTTTTTCAAGCAGCATTCATATATTTTACGTAATCCGTATCCACCGCTGTAGTAGTGTATACGTTGACCTTGTAGGCATTATTTGCACACTGTTTTCTTCAACCCGCCATCGAGCTGTGTGAGCTTGTTCACATTTTGTCTAAATATTGATAATATTATCGTCTCTAGAAAAACCACTTGAGTTACTTTTTTTCAAGCAGCATTCATATATTTTACGTAATCCGTATCCACCGCTGTAGTAGTGTATACGTTGACCTTGTAGGCATTATTTGCACACTGTTTTCTTCAACCCGCCATCGAGCTGTGTGACCTTGTTCCCATTCTGTCTAAATATCCATAATATTACCGTCTCCAGAAAAACACCGGAGTCACTTTTTTCAAGCAGCATTCATATATTTTACGTAATCCGTATCCACCGCTGTAGTAGTGTATACGTTGGCCTTGTAGGCATTATTTGCACACTGTTTTCTTCAACCCGCCATCGAGCTGTGTGACCTTGTTCCCATTCTGTCTAAATATCCATAATATTACCGTCTCCAGAAAAAACACCGGAGTCACTTTTTTCAAGCAGCATTCATATATTTTACGTAATCCGTATCCACCGCTGTAGTAGTGTATACGTTGGCCTTGTAGGCATTATTTGCACAGTGTTTTCTTCAACCCGCCATCGAGCTGTGTGAGCTTGTTCACATTTTGTCTAAATATTGATAATATTATCGTCTCTAGAAAAACCACTTGAGTTACTTTTTTTCAAGCAGCATTCATATATTTTACGTAATCCGTATCCACCGCTGTAGTAGTGTATACGTTGACCTTGTAGGCATTATTTGCACACTGTTTTCTTCAACCCGCCATCGAGCTGTGTGACCTTGTTCACATTTTGTCTAAATATTGATAATATTATCGTCTCTAGAAAAACCACTTGAGTTACTTTTTTTTCAAGCAGCATTCATATATTTTACGTAATCCGTATCCACCGCTGTAGTAGTGTATACGTTGACTTTGTAGGCATTATTTGCACAGTGTTTTCTTCAACCCGCCATCTAGCTGTGTGTATTATCGTTTCCAGAAAAACCAACTGAGTTTTTGTTGTTGTTGTTGTTTTTTTAAAAATAATGCCAGGCAAAGGCAGGCCGCCACGCAGAGGCCGTGCTAGGGGCCGTGCTGCTATGCAATCCTGTGGCCCTAGCAAATTTCCCAGTTTTAAAAAGCCAATGACCCTGAACTCCCAAAATGCTGAAGAGGTAGTTGACTGGCTTACACAGCACACCCCATCCTCTACCGTTTCTAACTTTACCACAACATCCTCCTCATCCTCCACTGCTATGGCCACCCCACGTAACACTTCCTCCACCACCGGTGCCCCTTCTTCACTGGGGTCAGAGGAGTTATTTTCCAATGAGTTTCTTGAACTGAGTAATGCGCAACCATTATTGCCAGAAGAAGATGAAGGAGATGAGGACCTTACACCAGATTTAATTCTGGCAGAGAACACGATAGAGATGGACATAATGAGTGATGAGGAGGAGGTCCCCGCTGCTGCTTCCTTCTGTGATGTGTCAGAAGAAATTGATGCATCTGAGGAGAATGATGATGAGGAGATTGATGTTTTGTGGGTGCCTAGTAGAAGAGAGCAAGAGGAGGGTAGTTCAGATGGAGAGACGGAGAGTCAGAGAGGCAGTAGGAGAATAAGACTTAGAAGAAGCAGGGAGGACAGCCCGCAGGGATCAGCAGGGCAACAACATGTATCGGCACCTGTGTTCAGCCGGCCAACGCACCCGCCATTGCCGCCAATACCGCCAACTCCGCCAACTTCTACTGTTACCGCCAGATCGCACACTTCCAAAAAGTCAGCAGTGTGGGATTTTTTTAATGTGTGTGCCTCTGACAAAAGCATTGTAATTTGCAATGAGTGCAGTCAGAAACTGAGCCTTGGTAAGCCCAACAGCCACATAGGTACAACTTCTATGCGAAGGCACATGAGCGGCAAGCACAAAGCACTTTGGGAGCAACACCTCAAAGGCAACAGGCAAACTAAAAGCCACACTCCTTCTGGTCCAGCATCTTACTGCTCTACCTCTGCTCTCCTTGACCCGTCTGAACCACCCTCCACTCCGCCTTCCACCTTGACCACCTGTTCCCATTCCCAGTCATCTGCCACCAGCCAAGTTTCTGTGAAGGCCATGTTTGAGCGTAAGAAGCCAATGTCTGACTGTCACCCCCTTGCCCGGCGTCTGACAGCTGGCTTGTCTGCACTCTTAGCCCGCCAGCTTTTACCATACCAGCTGGTGGACTCTGAGGCCTTCCGCAAATTTGTAGCAATTGGGACACCGCAGTGGAAGGTACCCAGCCGCAATTTTTTTTCTAAAAAGGGAATACCACACCTGTACCAACATGTGCAGAGCCAAGTTACCGCATCTCTGTCACTTAGTGTTGGGCCAAAGGTCCATATGACTACTGACGCATGGTCCTCCAAGCATGGTCAGGGCAGGTATGTCACCTACACTGCCCACTGGGTGAACTTGGTAATGGCTGGGAAGCAGGGAATGGGTAGCTCAACAACAACAGTGGAGTTGGTGTCACCGCCACGGATTGCACGCGGTTCTGCCACCACCTCTACTCCTCCATCGCTCTCTACCTCGTCTTCTTCTTCTTCTTACTCTGCTGCTGGGTCCTCCTTCTCCTCCTCCACACCTGTGCACCCCAGCTCCCCTAGGCTATTCGACGTGCCAGGTACGCCGTTGTCACGCTGTCTTGGGGATGACGTGCCTGGAAAGCAAAAACCATACCGGATCTGTACTCCTGTCATCTCTGCAGTCACAGGCCGATCGGTGGCTGACCCCACACCAACTGCAGATCGGAAAAGTGGTGTGTGACAATGGAAGCAATCTGTTGGCAGCGTTGAGACTAGGCAATTTAACACATGTGCCCTGCATGGCACATGTGTTAAATTTAATAGTCCAACGTTTTGTCTCCAAGTACCCAGGATTCCAGGACGTTCTCACCCAGTCCAGAAAGGTGTCGGCCCATTTCAGACGTTCCTACACAGCCATGGCACGCCTTGCTGACATTCAGCAGCGCTACAACATGCCAGTCAGGCGTTTGATTTCTGACAGCCAGACTCGCTGGAATTCAACGCTCCTTATGTTGGAACGTCTGCTGCAACAACAAAGGGCCGTCAACGAGTACCTTTTTGAACTGGGTGGTAGGACTGGATCTGCACAGCTGGGGATTTTTTTCCCCCGTTACTGGGTGCTTATGCGCGATGCCTGCAGGCTCATGCGACCTTTTGAAGAGGTGACAAATATGGTCAGTCGCACCGAAGGCACCATCAGCGACCTAATACCCTTCGCTTTCTTCCTGGAGCGTGCCGTGCGACGAGTGACAGATGAGGCTGTAGACCAGCGTGACGAGGAGCTGGAAGCGCACGATTTCTGGTCGGAATCACCAGAACGAACCCAGGCACCTGCTGCAACGCAGGGAGAGGTGCCAGAAGTGGAGTCAGAGGAGGAAGGTGGCTTTGTGGAGGAGGAGGAGGAGGACCAACAGGAGCAGGCTTCCCAGGGGGCTAGTGGTGACCTTTTGGGGACCCCTGGTCTTGTACGTGGCTGGGGGGAGGAGACCGTGGATGATGCAGTCCTTGATAATGAGGAAGCGGAGATGGATAGCTCTGCATCCAACCTTGTGAGAATGGGGTCTTTCATGCTGTCATGCCTGTTGAAGGACCCCCGTATCAAGAGGCTTAAGGAGAAGGACCTGTACTGGGTCGCAACGCTACTAGACCCTCGGTACAAGCATAAAGTGTCAGAAATGTTACCAACATACCACAAGTCCGAAAAGATGCGGCATTTACAAACCAGCCTGCAAAACATGTTGTACAATGCTTTTAAGGGTGATGTCACTTCAGGAACTCATCAACATTCCAGGGGCAGAGGTGCCAGTAATCCTGCCACGAGCACACCTGCAAGGACAAAGCCCTTTGGCCAGTCTGTAACGTCAGACATGCAAATGTTTTTCTGTCCAAGGCAGCGCCACAACCCTTCTGGATCCACCCTCAAAGAACGCCTCGACCGGCAGGTAGCGGACTACCTGGCATTAACTGCAGATATCGACACTCTGAGGAGCGATGAACCCCTGGACTACTGGGTGCGCAGGCTTGATCTGTGGCCAGAGCTGTCACAATTTGCCATGAACCTCTTGTCTTGCCCAGCCTCAAGTGTGCTCTCAGAAAGGACCTTCAGTGCAGCAGGAGGGATTGTAACTGAGAAGAGAACTCGCCTAGGTCACAAAAGTGTCGATTACCTGACCTTTATTAAAATGAATGAGGGGTGGATCTCGGAGGGTTACTGCACGCCGGAAGACTTGTTCTGACTTCTATGCAGCTGTCCTTCTCTTCAAGCCTCATGACTCCACACACAGCTGTCCTTTAGCGTCCTCCTCCTCCCTCCGCCACCGTTACAAACTAGGGTGCAAACCCTACTGGTTTAATTTTTTCTGGCCTCTGTGCTTCAGTGGCTGCAACCAAAAAAACTGGGCAAACAATGTCTACAAGGTCAACGTATGGCAAAAAATGACTATTTTCAGCATTTATATGGCATATTTTTTCTGGCAACTGTGCTTCAGTGGCTGCGTCCAAAAAATGCATATTTTCTGCATTTATATGGCATAATTTTTCTGGCAACTGTGCTTCAGTGGCTGCGACCAAAAAATGCATATTTTCTGCATTTATATGGCATAATTTTTCTGGCCTCTGTGCTTCAGTGGCTGCAACCAAAAAAATTTATATTTTCAGCATTTATATGGCATAATTTTTCTGGCCTCTGTGCTTCAGTGGCTGCAACCAAAAAAATTTATATTTTCAGCATTTATATGGCATAATTTTTCTGGCAACTGTGCTTCAGTGGCTGCGACCAAAAAAATTACTATTTTCAGCATTTATATGGCATATTTTTTCTGGCCTCTGTGCTTCAGTGGCTGCGGCCAAAAAAACTGGGCAAACAATGCCTACAAGGTCAACGACGTTGACCTTGTAGGCATTGTTTGCCCAGTTTTTTTGGCGCAGCCACTGAAGCACAGAGGCCAGAAAAAATATGCCATATAAATGCTGAAAATAGTAATTTTTTGCCATACGTTGACTCAACGTATATGGCAAAAAATGACTATTTTCAGCATTTATATGGCATATTTTTTCTGGCAACTGTGCTTCAGTGGCTGCGACCAAAAAAATGCATATTTTCTGCATTTATATGGCATAATTTTTCTGGCCTCTGTGCTTCAGTGGCTGCAACCAAAAAAATTTATATTTTCAGCATTTATATGGCATAATTTTTTCTGGCAACTGTGCTTCAGTGGCTGCGACCAAAAAAATGCATATTTTCTGCATTTATATGGCATAATTTTTCTGGCCTCTGTGCTTCAGTGGCTGCAACCAAAAAAATTTATATTTTCAGCATTTATATGGCATAATTTTTCTGGCAACTGTGCTTCAGTGGCTGCGTCCAAAAAAACTGGGCAAACAATGTCTACAAGGTCAACGTATGGCGAAAAATTACTATTTTCAGCATTTATATGGCATATTTTTTCTGGCAACTGTGCTTCAGTGGCTGCGTCCAAAAAAACTGGGCAAACAATGCCTACAAGGTCAACGTATGGCAGTTGTTTAAAGAGAACAGTAGATTACTAGCCAGCAAAGCTACCTAAGCTAAAATGTCCCTCAAATCCCTGCAGACTTCTGTCCCTCCAATACAGAGCAGTATCAAGCAGATTACTAGCCAGCAAGCTTACTATCATCTGTCCCTGAAATCACTAACAGCTCTCCCCCTACACTATCTCTTCCAAGCACACACAGGCAGATTTTTCAGATACATTTTTGCCCTTGATCCCCCTCTGGCATGCCACTGTCCAGGTCGTTGCACCCTTTAAACAACTTTAAAATCATTTTTCTGGCCAGAAATGTCTTTTCTAGATGTTAAAGTTCGCCTTCCCATTGAAGTCTATGGGGTTCGCGAACCGTTCGCGAACCGCTCGCATTTTTGCGCAAGTTCGCGAATATGTTCGCGAACTTTTTTTCCGACGTTCGCTACATCCCTAGAGCAGACAACACAGTACCTGAGGGCCCCATGCAATAGCAGGGTCTGTAGTTTAGCATACGCCCTATTCATTGAACGCATGTTGAACAGGTGGGGTATATTGCCCTCTTAATAAAAGCAATCAGCATTAAGTCTTGTGCAGTCTACTAAAGGATAGTATAAAAAAGGACCAACTTATCTTTGCAACGCATCATTTATGAAATATCTATTAGGACAGTTTGGAATCTAAAGATTACCTCAGACATTTAAAGATTTTTCATTTCATTGTTCTTTGCTAATCAGAAAATGGTTGAATGTATATGAATTTTGTGTATGTACTATAAAGATATTAACCAAAATTAAAAAAAAAATCACTAAATATGTTATAAACCTTTCGGTTTAATTTTCTTGGTTTTGTAGAGTAGTGTTATAATTTCGCCAAGGAATATGTAACATCCACTTGGCACATGTTACAGATGTTAGCATTGTATGGTTATGTCAAAAGCATAAAACAATTGTCTTGGTTTACAGTGGATGTTTTAACTAAACCTTGTAATTTGCCATCATATATAAAAGTACAATACACAATCATTTTATTCAATTAAAGCAAGCCAGAATTCATTCAAAAATATTTATTTCCGATGATATTCTTCAGTAACAGTTAGGGGGTTATTTATCAAGGTCCGAATTTATCTCTATATCGGCTGCTACAAAATCTAACCCGGGCTCGGGTTTTTAACGCTTATTTATTACATTATCCCGAAAATGTGCTTTGCGGGAAAAGCTCACGATTTTTTCGGGCATTTTCCTCAAAAGCTCCAAATTTTTCAGAGTTTTCACCCGGAAAGCTCCAAAAACATTGTGAAATTGCCCGAAACCCCCGACACAACCAAAAATCAATGGGACTGTTCCCATTGACTTTTATGCAACATCGACAGGTGTGAGATGCCGTGTTTTTATATTCGGGCTTTTTAGCCCTCGGGGTTTAATAAAAAATTTGTGATTTTTTTAAAAGTCCGATTTTATAAAAAAATCACAAATTTTTCGGATTTCGGGCAATTTCGTATATTCGGAGCTTATTAAATAACCCCCTTAGGGTCCATATGCTATCTCTAGCAAGTGCTAGAGCACAGCACTTGCTCTCTCTGACAATGGAGACCTCAAAGAGGTGCCTAATGCCCATGCTTAATTGATTTTCATTGGAGTAGGGGCAGTGAGCTTGCACTGTAGACACTTCTTTGAGGTCTACATTGTCAGAGAGAGCAGGAGAGCCCAGAAAGCAAAGCGAGCAGAGCTTCATGCTAGGCAAGAGTGTACTAAAAGAGCTGTATTTGAACTGGTTGTAATGCATAAAGGAAATAAACCTGAATGCAGAGAAAAAGATGTGTTATTCTATGGGCTGTTTAGAGTAATTTTAGTGATAGAAAAACAAATGTTATTCTTTAAAAGACACTTGCACCTCTGGGTAAACTACTCACAGCTCCTCATGCCAGAATTAAAAAGTGCCTTCTGATGCTCTCTAACTAGGAGATGGGTGGGGGATGTCTTTGCGATACCACAGATAAAGCATCGCACAATGTGCAAAGTGCAAAAATAATAGCCAATTGTGGCCAGTGTGGTATGTAGTACATGACTCTTTTGGTCTTCAGATCCTAGCAGATCTCTCCTAACCTGATTTGTGGTGTGCAATTCCTATAATACAGTATATTATTTATATAAAACATTCAAAACGTTTTGTTTCATTGTGCAACAGGATACACATTATGTACACATGTGAATGCCCAACCACTGGCCATAATCCCTACATTTTTCTGTTTTTATACTACATATGAATATACAGATTCGGATTAAAATGAACATTTGTATTTTACAGCACAATGCTGGAATTTCTTTTTTCATATAGTCTCCCTTTTAGAAAAGGGTGGCTCAGATATATCATAGAGCAGGGTAATTTGTGCAATCTTTATGTCAAATAGTAAAGGGCAAGGAAAACAATGACACATTTACTATAACAGTGAATAAATGAATTCGGAAAACATTATAAACCTTATTCTGCTCTGATGTGCAGAGACCTGCATCTACCCCCTTGAATTCAGCACTGCCTGCTTTTAGCAGCATGCAGGAGTGGGGGGAGGCATGTAGGCATCTCTCCCTCTGGTCCCTTACCTGTCACTTACAGAGTGGCAATAGACAAAGGCCCTGTCCCTACCACCTGCCTACATACTATAACAGCACACTGCACCCCGTGCCAGATTTGATATCCAATGCGAAGTGCAGAGCGCAGCGATTTCCTCAGAATAGTAAATGCCCCCCAGACAATTTTAAAAAAAAAACGGTATAACCATCGGAAAATATTAATACCTGAAAAACATTTTATTTGATGAAAATAGTAAAGTCAGCAATGTAAATGATTTAGTATGTATATATGTTCATATATTTATATATACCATATATGAAATTTTTCTTTAAACATTGAATTCTATGGACTCGCTGTAGTAGAGGAGCTGCCACAGTGTATAGTGCGTGACAGCAGACTGAGAGCAGTCTGCTGTTTGTAATAAAAATTACAAGCAAAGCCATGGAAGAATGGACACCCATGGTGTGGTTTCATTTTTATTGACTAATGGCTGATATCCAGTTCACTCACAAAGATTCCATTCATTAATCAATAAAAATGAAATCACAAGTCTAAAATAAATTCCATGCTATTTACTCTTCAATGCCTTTGCTGTACATGCTTTACTGATGGCCACTGAGTCATCCTCCTTCAAAGCGCATATTAGAAGCTGAGCAAAAACTAGCCAAATGTAGCTTTCCTTGATAAAGTTCAAAATTAACTGCATAACTTCCAAAGATATCCATGTAAATGAAATTATGTGTGCATCTGTGCATCATGTGCTAAAACATAACATCTGCTGTTCTCTCTCCCTTTATTGACCTTCCTGTAACTGCATTATATTAAATTGAGTCAGACAGCTGCACTCTGCACTTATGTATAATTTATATAAGGAGAAACAAACAATACTTTCTTGCATTTATTTCTTTTTATGACACATTTGCTTTTGAACACACTGACATTTCTGAACACACTGAACACACAAATTTGTACCATATGCACTCCTGTTCTTAGTCTGAGCTGCTGAACACTTCCACTTGTTTGAATTAGAAATATAGAACAAAGAGTACTGTGCTTAACATTTACCATAATCTGGTTGTAAGCATTTGGGTCCATTGTCCCTCCCCATCCACAAGCACCTTTTCCAGCCCATTCACTTATTACTTGCACCCATGCTCGTGGACTCTGCTGTTGTTTATAGTGCCTTGCGCTGGATTAACAGGTGAAAGGGAGCCCTGCACTTTACTTCTGCTACCATAAGAAATGATGGTACTTTTTGAATACATTGCTCTCGAGTTGTTAAACTAATCTCACTGTACTTGTTATTTCATCAGGCAGCTAAGTGCATTTATCTTTAAAAACAATTAACCAATAATGAGGAATTTGTATTGCTGCATGTCTCTGCATAAGAGGAATTCGATTTAATTTGGTACATGCAAAGTATTAAACAAAAAGAACAGAAAACAAATTGGAAATATACATGGTGTGACGTCATAACTAGGCAAGAGAAGACAGCACAGCTGGCGACTAATTCGGTTACTGCAGCTTCAGAGCTGGAACTGCCTGTGGCAGCTGAGGCAAGCTCACTACATACAAGGCAGAATAAAAATCCTTATTGTAAAAGAGCTTCTTTTGAAGGATTGAAATAGAATATCTAAATAACTCTTATATCTTTCCAAAAAGTATCTCTCCCTTTGGAACCTAGCAGCCACTCCACACGTAGCAGGTAAATGCACAAGAACTGCCCTCAAACCGGGGCCCCATGTTTGTATCCTTGCCAGCATCCTCCCTTGGGTGGCTCACTCACCGGGGTGCTCTCAGAGGCAGTCACACTGGAGATTACAGGCAGCTCTGCAGCAGGATCAATCTCACCAGTTGCACCTTTCTTCTCCTGAGTCTCTAGCAGCTTGGCAGGGAACAGGATGGATTCTCTCTGCACTTCTAGAGATGCAGCAGCTTCTCTGCACTCTTGGACAGTCTCCCAAAAAACTGGTTCTGGCTGGATGATGCAGCACAGAGCCCATGTTAAGCTCTGTTGGAGACCCTGTACATTTTGGCTCCAAAGTCAGACACACCCTCTCTCCTAAGGATCCACTGGGGCACCCAGACAATTGGATGGATCTCCAGCCTGCAACTGGGCTGGATGATGTTACAGACAGAAAAGCAGGGGAAGGATTTGTCCTATGTGGACTTGTTTAAACAATAAAAATTATAGTCACTATTTCTGGCTGCATAAGTAAATGTTTTTCATTTTCATGTTTCTCAGTGGATTTGCAAGATTTGGTTGGGACTGTGAGTCACAGTATCTCAGTTTGAAGTGTTCCGTATACCAAGACATATACATTATTTTCAGGCACCAACAATTTTTTTTATTTTCATTCAATTTAATTACAATGAAACCCTATTGTGAATTTTTTAAAATTGTGTAATTAATTCGGAATATAAGAATTCACTTACCCGCCCAGCAGAAGAAGAAGTAGATCACCAGTTGGGTTACTAGAGGCCACATGTTGATGTAATTCAGTGTTCAGTTCAAAGTGCAAAATGTTGAATTTATTTTATGTAGCTGTTTGTAGCTGTTTGGAAAAAAACATTAGATATTTGTAAAAGAGTAAAAAATAAGTGGCAATTCTAATTACAAACAGCAATATTTTTATACAAACATCACCAAGTACTGTACTAATAGCAATGCTTTCCATTTCCTAAGTTTTAATAACCACAATTCCTAAACATTATTTCAAAATTCTCATATTTCTATTTATCTGTACAGGGCAACTAGGCTAGGCAACCGACTGATATACTGTAAGGAGATTATAAAACATTAGGTGGTGTATATGAGGTGAGAAATAACGACCACCATGTTCTTTCTCTTTTGCTCCTTTCATTATGTTCTTTCTCCAAACCAAGGAGACCAAGATATACCAAAGCAGAAGGATGTGACAAAGACTGGTGAAAAATACATATACATTATATTATACAAATAATCATAACCAACCAATAATTAAAGGAATTGTTCAGTATAAAAATAAAAACTGGGTAAATAGGCTGTGCAGAATAAAAAATGTTTCTAATATAGTAAGGTAGCCAAAATTGTAAAGTATAAAGGCTGGAGTTACTGGATGTCTAACATAATAGCCAGAACACTACTTCCTGCTTTTCAGCTCTCTAACTCTGAGTTAGTCAGCGACTATAAGGGGGGCGACATGGGACATAATTGTTCAGTGAGTTTGAAATTGATCCTTAGCATGCAGCTCAGATTCAAAAGCTAACAGTTATGATTAGTAATGGGCGAATAAATTTGGCAGGTTCGAATTCACGGGAGCTTCCACGTTTTGCCGCCAGAAAATAAATTCACGAATCTGCAGCGAAAATTCACAGCGAAAATTCACAGCGTCAAAAATATATGGTCGTGCACCAGAATAGTCGCGCGCATAAAAATTGTTGCGCATTAAAAATTTTCTGATGCCCATTGACTTTGATGCTTTTGGACAAAATAGGCGCACGTATAAAAATTATTTTGATGCCCATTGCATTTCACAAATTTTCAGTCCTTTCGCTAATTTTTCATCAAAGTGAAATGGGAAAAATTTGCCCATCACTAGTTATGACCCATGTGCCCCCCCCTCAAGTCACTGATTGGTTACTGCCTGGTAACCAATCAGTGGAAACCAAGAGAGCTGAAAAGCAGGAAGTAGTGTTCTGTTATGTTAGACATTCAGTCACTCCAGCCTTTATACATTACATTTTTGCCTAACTAACTATATTAGAAACATTTTTTATTTTACACAGCCTATTTATTTACTCAGCTTTTATTTTTTCACTGAACTGTTCTTTTAACAGATACATTGTTTCTGATGTATAGCTTAAAGGCTAGAGTTTTGGATGTAAATGTATTTTTAGGCCTCATTATGTAATTCCACCCAAGCCCCCTTTTTTTCTTCTATTCTTGTCTAAATTGCGTTAAAAGGAATTGTCTAATTTCATTATATGAACAGAATGCCTGATGGAAGCTTAAAGTCTTTTCGGGTCATTCCCATGTCATTTGAGTTGTACTTCTCCGGTAATTAATTTCTCTCTCTCACTAATTACAGTATGAAAGCAAGAGCTGTGTTATAAATTTCCCACTTCCCTACCGCCACATATTTATACTAAATACCTTGGTAATCATTCCCACCTTTTCTTATAAAATACTATTACTTGCAGTGGCTTCTGCTTATGTTATAAACAATTTTAATTGCTTATCAGATGACATGCCCAGTAGGGAATTTCATCTCCGAGCTGAATGTTTCCTAGCAACCTTCTCCACACCAACAGGGTTTTGCAACACGACTGCATCTGTGGAAGGAAGATTCTTAAAAACATCTATTTTTGAGACTGAATGAACAGAGGCTATTAATCACTGGTTGATGTAAAACAGAACTGACAACTCGTTAATTAGAATACACACATATATCTTTTTTGTTTGTTTTTTGGAAAGGGGTGGTTATTGCCAATTTGGCCAGGAATATTCCTATTTTACATACATTTAACTTGAAATACTTGCTATTTAAACAAGGTTTGCCATCTATATTGGCAGGTCCCATAAGCTCAAAAATATGTTAATAGTACCACTGCTTTATTTCCCAAGTCAGAAAGCAAACCTTAGACTTAAAGTGACTTTACGCTGAGCTCATCCACTGCTCTTAGCAATTAAAGGGTGCTTGATATATTCATTTGGAAACCTGTGCTGTACAGGATGGGAAAAATAACATGCATGCCCTGTTGATATTATAACCCATATGACTCTAATATATATATATATATATATATATATATATATATATATATATATATATATATATATATATACACACCACCTGAGGAAGGCTTCAGTACAAAAGCCGAAACGTCGAAATAAACAATTTTTTCTTTTTTGCACCTTTATGAAGCCCTGAGAGTGCGGTTTTTGTACAGTATTTGGTTTACATAATTCTTGAATACTGCACCCAGCCAGTTGTTTTTTTAATGTATGAGTGCTCCAGTTTCGTAGAAATATATATATATATATATATATATATATATATATATTATATATATATGTATTTGTAAAGTATGGCATCTTGAGAAAGGGTCTAAATCAAGAAGCGAAACGTCGATGCGATGTTTATCATCTTTTTCTAAATAAATTATGATGAGATAAAAACGGTGTGCGTGTACCTATTGGAGTTCTATATATATTATTATTATTATATATATAATATAATTAATATGCATTATTAGTTTTCTTTATTTAGATAATGCTAATGTATTCTTCAGTACTTAAGAGAGATAATAGATTAATCACTGCCCCAGTGGAGCTTACAATCTAAGGTCCCTATCACATACATACAACAGTTGGGCAATTACCTATAGCAACCAATCAGTGATTAGCTTTTTAAAGCCAGCTGCAAGTAGAACAATGAATGCAGCAATTTGATTGGTTGCCATGGGTTACTGTCCATGGGCAAATGTGCCCAGTGTTGATAAATGATCCCCACTGTGGTCAAATTCTATCAGGAACCATTTACCCTGCTTGTATGTTTTTAAAGAAACCAGAAAACCCATGCAAAAAATAGAAATCATTGCAATGCTATACCATAACCCCCAACATTTAAATAGAAAGAGGGACAAAATGTTTTGACTAAGTCAATTTTATGGTCATACCCCCTAAATACCATGTTAATTTTACGAAATTTGTCAGGTTATGGAAAGTTGGAATACATTTCTGGGAGTTTTAGAGCAATGTTTTATATGTTATAACAGTTTTGCTAATGAAGGTGAATTGCCCTTTAAGCTGAGTTCTTCCAAGAGACTATCTTATCTTAAAATAATTAAAATCTTACCTTCGCTTATATTAAATTGCTACAAATATATCAAAGTACAGGTGCTGAGCATTCTCGGCTCTCTGCCAAGAGTCTCTTTAATTACATTTCAGAAACTTCTTTTTTTTCGCCGTTCAGTGCAGGAGATCAAAAAGAAAGTCAGGACATTTCACTAACAATTTGGGACTGAGGGCTGAGCTGTCAAAATCGTGACTGTCCCGTGAAAAACGGGAACGTTAAGAAGTATGCCATTCCTGGAATCCAGTGCTGCAAGGAGTAGTTTGAAAATGCTGCATGTTCCATAGGCCTAGGAAGTCTACAGGGTAGGTCTGCTCCTAGGTACAGTAGATTAATTTATCCAGAGGGGTGCTACAAGATTGCCAAGAAAGCAGTTTTCATGTTTAAGAATTATAGCTCTTAGTATAAAGACATTTACAGGCGGTGATTCCAATACCGACTTGATGGCAAGTTATTTTCTTGTGATTTGTCACCTGTGGAAAAAGAGATTTCCCACAGATGACAGAGCAACCATTTCCTTTCCTTAAAAATATTGGGCTCATGAAGTGAAATGTGGAAAATCTGTATTAAATGTTAAGCTGACTAAACATATGGAGATAACGCCAGCCAACTCTACAATTTTAAAATCTCAAAAGCTGATTTATAATTAACTGCTGTACCTTGCATGACTAAGGCAAATTCTTTACTACAAAACATGTCCTCATCACACCTGGGGGGTTATTTACTAAACTCCGAATGCAAAAATCACAAAACATTTGTGATTTTTTTAAATAAAAATCTGACTTAAAAGATCACGAATTTTTCAGAATTTATTAAACCCCGAGGATGGAAAAGTCTGAATCTGAAAATCCGGCATCTCAGACCTGTCGAGGTTGCATATAAGTCAATGGGAGAAGTCCCAATGATTTTTTGATGTGCGCTGGGTTTCGGGCAATGCCCCGAAGTTTTCAGGGGTGAAAATTACGAAAAAATTGTAATCGGATGAAAAAGTCAAAACAATTTGTGAAAATCAGATGAAAAAGTCAGAAAAATTCATGAAAATCTGATTTTTTCCCCACAAAGCAAATTTTCGGGAAAATTTAATAATAAATAAGAGTAATAAAGCCTAGCAGAGTTTTTTCGCAAAATACATTGTCAAAAGTCAATGGGCATCCAAATAAATTTGATGTGCAACAACTCTGACACGCAACAATTTTTTTTTTGATTCGCCAGATTTTTCGCTGGCCAATTTTCGCCACAGTTTCTCTAATTTATTCGCTGCTGGCAAAATGCTGACGTTCATCACCAATTATTTCGCCCATCATAAGTTACATTTACAGATGCTTAACAATTCAGAAAAGGCCAGGAAAGCTTCTCTCTGCTCAAACATTTTAATTAAAGATTCTACAGTTCATAATTATCATTTTTGTGAAAACACTTTACAGTAATTAATCTCTCTCTCTCTCTCTCTCTCTCTCTCTCTCTCTCTCTCTCTTAGGTTAAAAGAGTGAAAACAAGGAATCATTACCATATTTACTGGGAGTTCTGTGACAGGATATAACAAGTTGTGTGCGTAAATTGCAAATCATACAGAAGAGTCTACATTATTATAAGCCTGGGTCATTGCCTAACCAGGAACACTGAAGAACTGTAGCCAATGCCATTTTCTCCATGATCATTGACTTATCCATAGGAAAGCACACTGTCTTATGGTAGACTCCATCACTTACCTTCTAGGTCAGGCTCTTTGGCTAAGCCTCCTACCCTGTACCTGAAGCAAACTCCCTATACCATGTTTTACGTTGGGCTGCAGCTTTCTTGTTCCTTTATGAATGCATCCATGCATATACAGTATATCTATATCTATCATGATCATGCAGGATTAGCACTCTCTATTAGTATAGCCGACACGTTGAAATAAACAAATAATACCTTTTGCACTATTATCAAGTCCTGTGAGTGGGGTTCTTTTTTGAAATACAAATATATATATATAAATATATATTTATTTATTTGTGGCTGATAGACAGGGGCAGAGAAAAGCAGCATTAAGTCATGAGGAGGCAGAACCATACAGCCTTTTGTGGTGTTTATTCAAATGGCCTGTAGATGTTACTGTGCTCAGACATAATGTGCATACTTCCTGGTAACTTAAAAGTGAAAGTGAAAGTTACTGTTGTGTAATGGCTGCATGATTCTCTGCTAATAAAGCACTGTTATACTCTACTCATCCTCGGCTACCCAAAACATAACAAATGGTGACAAGGATGGCTCTTCTACCTCTGCAGTAGCCTGCACCTTTTCTTCCAAACCCTGGTGAGCCTACCATATCTTTTACTGCTTGGATCCGTATGTTTGAAAATTACATTATTGCTGCTGACCAAGGGGAGATTTCTGCTGCTAGAAAGCGTGCTTTACTTATTCACTGCCTGGGAGCAGAGGGGCAGCATATATTCTATACATTACCATTACCTGATGATACGTATGAAACTGCTCTTACTGCTATAAAGAACTTTTTTGTGCCAAGAGTAAATGTGGCTGCTGAAAGATTTAAATTCCGCCAACGTGGACAACGTAATGGCGAATCCACAGAACAATGTGTAGCAGCTTTGAGAGAGCTGGTTGTTACCTGTGAGTTTGGGAATCTAACAGATGAAATGCTAAGAGACCAAATAGTGGAAAAAACAAACTCACCTCGCATTAGAGAGAGACTGCTCCTAGAGCAGGATTTAACTCTTGCAAAGGCTATTACAGTTGCTATAATAATATGGTTTATGTTGGTGCCAAAAAATCTATATAGGTACTACTACAAAACGAATTAGTGATTCATAATCAAATATTAATGAAGTGAATCATGTGGAATATACTCACAGTTCACCCCAGTCCTAGGGTGTAAGTCCAAGTGATCAAAGGTTTGTACTGTGCTCTCGTTAAAGGAATTGTTCAGTGTAAAAATAAAAACTGGGTAAATAGATAGGCTGTGCAAAATAAAAAATGTTTCTAATATAGTTAGTTAGCCAAAAATGTAATGTATAAAGGCTGGAGTGATTTGATGTATAACATGTCAGTCAGAACACTACTTCCTGCTTTTCAGCTCTCTTGGTTTACACTGACTGGTTACCCTGGTTACCAGGCAGTAACCAATCAGAGACTTGAGGGGGGGGGCACATGGGTCATATCTGTTGCTTTTGAATCTGAGCTGAATGCTGAGGATCAATTACAAACTCACTTAACAGAAATGTACCATGTGGCCCCCCTTCAAGTCGCTCACTAACTCAGAGTTATAGAGCTGAAAAGCAGGAAGTTGGATTCTGGCTGTTTTATTAGACATCTGTTCACTCCAGCTTTTATACATTACATTTTTGGCTAATTAACTATATTAGAAACATTTTTTTATTTTGCACAGACTATCTATTTACACCGTTTTTATTTTCACACTGAACTGTTCCTTTAAGACTGACACACCCATTTGCTTATAATTTAGCTCTATAAACAATTCTAGCAATGATTATAATTACTATGAATAAATGATGAACAAGAAGATAAAAATACTGTTCCCTGTGGCATTGAAACTGATATTGTTTGTGAACCGCATGAGTAGGCAAACATGGAAGTGCACTACTTTATCCATGGCATCTGCTAATGGTGTTTCCCACACAGCGATCAGCTGCAGGTAGGGAAGAGCTTTTTGATTGCCATGGTTCTACCTTAAAGCACTCCAGGGGTTAAAATGCTGCATGTTCCATAGGCCTAGGAAGTCTACAGGGTAGGTCTGCTCCTAGGAACAGTAGATTAATTTATCCAGAGGGGAGCTACAAGATTGCCAAGAAAGCTGTTTTCATGTTTAAGAATTATAGCTCTTAGTATAAAGACATTTACAGGCGGTGATTCCAATACCGACTTGATGGCAAGTTATTTTCTTGTGATTTGTCACCTGTGGAAAAAGAGATTTCCCACAGATGACAGAGCAACCATTTCCTTTCCTTAAAAATATTGGGCTCATGAAGTGAAATGTGGAAAATCTGTATTAAATGTTAAGCTGACTAAACATATGGAGATAAAGCCAGCCAACGCTACAATTTTAAAATATCAAAAGCTGATTTATAATTAACTGCTGTACCTTGCATGACTAAGGCAAATTCTTTACTACAAAACATGTCCTCATCACACCTGGGGGGTTATTTACTAAACTCCGAATGCAAAAATCACAAAACATTCGTGATTTTTTTAAATAAAAATCGGACTTTTAAAAGATCACAAATTTTTCAGAATTTATTAAACCCAGAGGATGAGGATGGAAAAGTCTGAATCTGAAAATCCGGCATCTCAGACCTGTCGAGGTTGCATATTAGTCAATGGGAGAAGTCCCAATAATTTTTTGATGTGCGCTGGGTTTCGGGCAATTTTCGGGTGAAAATTACAAAAAAATTTGGAAAATCGGATGAAAAAGTCAAAAAAATTTGTGAAAATCAGATGAAAAAGTCAGAAAAATTCATGAAAATCAGATTTTTTCCCCGCAAAGCAAATTTTCGGGAAAATGTAGTAGTAAATAATAAAAAACGCGGACGTTCATCACCAATTATTTCGCCCATCATTAGTTAAATTTACAGCTGCTCAACAATTCAGAAAAAGCCAGGAAAGCTTCTCTCTGTTCAAACATTTTAATTAAAGATTCTACATTTCATAATTATCCTTTTTGTGAAAACACTTTACAGTAATTAATCTCTCTCTCTCTCTTAGGTTAAAAGAGTGAAAACAAGGAATTATTACCATATTTACTGGGAGTTCTGTGATGGGATATAACAAGTTGTGCGTAAATTGCAAATCATACAGAAGAGTCCACATTATTACAAGCCTGGGTCACTGCCTAACTGTAGCCAATGCCATTTCTCCATGATCATTGACTTATCCATAGGAAAGCACACTAATATGTAAGACATTTTCTTATGGTAGACTCCGTCACTTACCTTCTGGGTCAGGCTCTTTGGCTAAGCCTCCTACCCTGTACCTGAAGCAAACTCCCTATACCATGTTCTACGTTGGGCTGCAGCTTTCTTGTTCCTTTATGAATGCATCCATGCATATACAGTATATCTATATATGATCATGCAGGATTAGCACTCTCTATTAGTATAGAGGCTTGAGTTAGGAGCCAAAATGTTGAAATAAACAAATAATAACTTTTGCACTATTATCAAGTCCTGTGAGTGTGGTTCTTTTTGAAATTTATATATATATATAAATATATATATTATATATATATATATATATATCATATATATATATATATAGTGAATAAAGTACCCCTCTTGTAAAATATAAGGATATTATAGTTACCGAGGAGTTCATGACCATATAAAACACGAGGCGAAGGCCGAGTGTTTTATACAGGTCATGGAACTCCGAGGTAACTTCTAATATCCTCATATTTTACAACTGGGGGTACTTTATTTATTATAATACACAAATATTAGTAAGTCATGTGACAGAAATGACATCAGAACTCACCGTTTATAACTGATGACATCACTACTCACCGTTTATAAGGATATAATTTACAGGATATTCATGGCTTTTGTGTATTATATATATATATGCGTGTGTGTGCTGGACAGTGCAGAACTGGCATGCATTTAAAAAAACCAATATGGATGCAAGGTGAATACTATTTATGCAATGATTTTTTAGATAAAAGAGTGAGAACTGGTAAGTACAAAGCAAAATATATATTTACTGCTGGTCAAGATAAAAATCAAGATGAAAATCGCTTTCTCATTTTTTAACAAGAGGCACCATAGCCTGTGTAATCATCTGAAGAGCGAAGAATGTCACTTGTGATTTCCTGCAGTGCGATCATATTTATACATGCTCTAAACTAGACACTGGAGAGAAGGGTGAGATAAACAAAGCTGAACACATACCATTTAAGAAACCCATGACTTTAGACAGTGGTAAACTGTAACAGTAGGATTTCCCTATTGCATTGACACTGAGAAAAAGATATGTCAAGGGTATTATGAAGTAGCTTCATATATATATTTATATATACACATATACATATATAGTAACTGCTCAGAATGTACTACGAAAAAGCTAAACGGTGCCGCAAATGCACAAAAGTAGACATTTTGCTAAGATCTGCCGTAGTTCTGCTAAAGATGTTCATGAATTCACTACTGCAAATGTCACAGTATTGAGTGTGGATAAAGCTGGTACATTTATTCCAGACAAGTTTATATGCACTGTCAGTGTCAGTACTGCTTTGGCTGACAAGGGACACTCCATTAACCTGATGCTTGATACAGGTTCAGCTGTTTCTATACTACCAAAGGATATTTTCTTGAAATACTTTGCAAAAGATCCGCTTGTTGCACCTGCCCTGAAACTGGTCAGTTACTTAAAGGATCCAATCCCTGTGCTTGGTTGCTTGCCAGTGACTGTACAATTTGAATCAAATACTGCAAAATGTGACTTTTACATTGTGAATAAGGGTACTGCTATACTTGGAAGGGATCTCTTTGCTGCATTAAACCTACAATTAGTTGATGGTCTCATTACTAAAGCACCAGTGCCTGCCACATAGTGAGTGTCTAAAATTTCACCACAAAGCAACACTTCACTGGGCTGTGCAAAGAACTTTGTACACAATGTTAAGTTGAGATCAGATGTAAAACCAGTACCATCTCCTGATTCAGCATCGGAAAAACTTGCTATTGATATTGTCGGTCCTTTTACAGATGTTCCTATAGATTATAGATTTGCTATAACCTTGATGGACTATTACAGTAAATGGACAGAAATTGCATTTGTTTCTCATATAACATCAGCTACAGTAATAACATTTCTGTCTACAGTCTTCAGCAGAGAAGGTAATCCAAAGGAGTTAATATTGGACAATGGACCACAGTTTGTCTCATATGAGTTTGAATTCTTTTTGAGAGAGAGGAATATTGTGCATAGGAAATCTTCAGTGTATTATCCACAAGCAAATGGAGAAATCAAGTGATTCAACAGAAGTCTGAAAGAAGCACTACAGACAGCAAATCTTACTGGGAAATCTTGGAAAGTATTTACAACAGAGTTCCTACATAACTACAGAGCAACGTGCCATGCAACAACCCAATCATCTCCTGCTGAATTATTACATGGCAGACAGATGCGCACTAAGTTACATGTTGCAGATATCAAACTTCCACAAAATACCAATGTCATCACATACCTGAGGCACTCATAAGACCCAATCTACATTCCACACCTTTCTGAGACACATGCTAATATGCAGAATATAATGTCAGCACTCAGGGTGTTCTATGCATATTTTAATGTCCTCGCTTTCAGGTAGAAGAGTGACTGGGGAGGGGGTTTATATACAAAATATACACATCTACAGAAAAAGCAGACCAATATAGTTACGGCAGTTCTCTAGGTATCTAAATCTACTTGCCGACTGGTTGCTATGGGAAAAATCACCAGTGATATTTATCTCCAATGTTAGTTAATACACCCGTAAAGTTCTGATTTGTGCTGTGTATTTTAGCAAAGGTCACAAATCTGTCATTAAATGCATAGCCAGCTCTGTACCACATATTCTTGCTATATATTTCAATCTATTCTTAGGGACATATTAATTAAACATCAACAAGGAATTCTGAAAGATTTCCAGCAGTTTGATATTTTTAACAAACAGAAACACTGATAGATACTTGTTTAAATTTATATAGAGCATATGTTTAAATTTATATAGAGCATAAAATTCATGAATTTAGTAGTATAAATCACATTTCTAGATGTGATGGGCGAATTTGTCCCGTTTCGCCACGAATTTTGTGAATTTCTTGCGAAACGAGTGAAAAATTTGTGAATCTGCAATTTTGATGCCGGACTACCACACTTGAATTATAGCTCTCTCATTATCTTCGTTAACACATTAGCTAACAAAAATGCAGTTTGAATAATAATACAAATAATTATATTTTACAGTTATTTTCACCATGTCCTTTGCCAATTTAAATATATAGGAGAAAGGAAAGAAAAAGAACCTTGTTTTGTGACTGTATCGATTCACCAGACCTCCTATATTTCGAACACTTCCCTTAATATTTGTAACAATGATCATGGTTACTGAGCTTCTATTTGTTGTATAGTTTGAAAGGGATAACCTTATCTGCCTAAATTACCCGACTTGATACTTTGTTTCAAGTCTTTAAAATAAGATGATAACACCAGGCTATATAAATAATAATTACAATGTTGCTTATTGTGAGGATTAAGAAAGTTTAGCTTCACTATATGCTATATATTAATGAATGTACTGTGTCATATGCAACATTTACCTTCAAAAAACACATGTACATAGGGCCCTATGATAGGCATTTTTAAGTTGTTTATTGGAATATCCTCTATCTTTTAGTCTGTTCTTTAATTCCTTGTCTTGTAATTTAAATTCTATCTGGGTGGTACAATTCCGTCGTAGCCTAAGGAATCCCCTATAGGTAGGGCTTTCTTTACACTTATCAGATGAAAACTGGAGTGACTCATCAGGGAGTTAGTGGCCGTTTCTTTCCGATAATTACTGTTTGTTAATTCACCATTCTCTCCTATTGATATATTGAGATCTAAGAAGGACACTTCTCTATCTGTTATCTGGGAAGTTAGTTTAATATTCCAATTGTTAGTATTTAGTTCTCCTAAGAAGCTAGTAAATTCTGTATGTGTTCCTTGCCAGATTATTAATATATCATCTATCTTTGCCAATTTAAAAGCACATCTCTAATACAATTTTCAAGGTCATATTTCTCATAGCTGAACGATGCTCATTTATATCTTTGTTCATCAAAATGTTTATATTTTTTCTATTTTCTTCACATTTATATAGATTATATGTGAAAATATTGCCTTTAGCTGTAAATGGGGCAACCTGACACATACCTGCTGCATCACACTATATTCATTTCACACTATATTCATTTATCAAAAGGTAAACTAGAGTTTCTTAAAGAATACCAGCAAGAACAAAATCCTTATCAGAAGATAGGGGAAACAAAATCTTTGTAACACTTTATATACTAATAAAAAATTATCTCTAATCCATTACACAAATACAAAGGGGCAGATTTTGGCCATCGCTAGCCAAAAATCTCATCCGCAGGAACATCGCCAATTTAGTAACAGGCGTAGATGACAATTCTCTAGCGAAAGAGACCATTGCTAGCACAGTTTTGCTCCCTATCGCCAGACGAATTTTCGCTCAGGTGAAGAGTCGTTACTCTGCAAATTTACTAAAGTGTGAATTTTACAGATCGTTAACTCTTTCGCCAGAGTTTCCATCACCACCTTAGATCAGATGAACAACGCTCGCTTTTTTTGTATTTCCTAAAGCGGAATTGCCTTCAAAAGACTTAACTATAAAAGATTTTTGTGTTATCAATTTTTTTAAACAATTGGAGGGGCGTGCCACATTTGTTTTAGGGTGGGCTCATGTCTAGGACATTAGAGGATATCTTTATTTTGCTTCATTGTATATATGTAGCCACTTCAAGAATTTTAAACGTCTAATAAAGATGTCTATACCTGCCATATTCAAATTGACCTAAGCGTAAGAGTACTAACGAAGTTTCGCTAGGCAGAACTTAACGCTAGCAAAAGATCGCTAAGAAATGCTCACCCTGACGAATTAACTCTAGTGAAACTTCACTAGCATTCAGCTGCTGAGATGCAACTTCGCATTTTAGTGAATTAGCGTAGCGTTAACTAATTTATGCCTGGTGCAGTGGCGCGAAGTGTGTTGGAGCATTTGCTGGCGAGAATTCACCCTTTAGTGAATTTGCCCCAGTGTATCTATCTAAGACATTATCTTCACAGATACAGCTGGCATTATTCAAGTAGTGATGGGCGACTACATTTGCCAGGCATGGATTTGCAGCAAATTTCCATGTTTCTTTCATTTACTAGCAGGAGTAGAGGACCATTCGCTAGCGAAAGTGTACATCTCTATAGCCAGTGAATTTTCCCTCAGACGAACGATTGTTACTCTGCAAATTCACTAGTGTGAATTTTACAGAACACTTTTGCCAGATTTTCCTTGCCAGCTTAGACCTGGCAAACTGATGAAGATGAAGCTACATTCTCCTCAATCTTATGTCAGTGACATCATATCCTGTATGCCGAAAATGTCATAAAAGTTATAAAAAATGCTGGCGTTTTTTCATATTTTAAGCGGGATTGCCTTTAAAAGTTGTAACTATTAAACATTTTTGTTTTAACCTTTTTTTTACCATTTGAGGGGCATGCCACATTTGTCTTAGGGTGAGCTCATGTCTAGGGCATTAGAGGATCTCTTTTGTCTTTATTTTGCTTCCTTGGACATTTTTAATAATAAGTGGCCACATCAAGCATTTACACCAGCATCTCTAAGACACACTGTATATATTACCTATACAGTATATACCCACCGTATTCAAATTGACCTAAGCGTAAGTGTATTAACGAAGTTTCGATTAGCAAAAGTTGACTAAGAAAAGCTCAGACTGACAAATTAACACTAGCTAAACTTCGCCAGCATTCGGCTGCTGAGACACAACTTTGCATTTTCGTGAATTAGCGTAGTGGTAGCAAGTTAGAGGCTGATGATGTGGCGTGAAGTGTGGTGAAGCCGTCGCAGGTGAAAATTCGCCCTTTAGTGCATTTGCCCCTAGGTCAACTAAAAAATAATTAAGATTGGTTTACCTTCAATAAGGTATTTTATCTTAATTGTGATCAATAACCAGGTGCTGTTTTATTATTACTGGGACAAAGATAATAATTGTTACAAATTTGAATTATGCATTTTAAATAGAGTCACTGGGAGATAGCTGTCCCGTTATTCAGAGCTTTCTAGATAATGAGTTTCTGAATAGTGGATCCCAGACCTGTACCTGTAAAAATATTTGGCAGGCATGGATTGTCTGTAAATTTTTTCTCAAAGCCACAGTCAAATGTTGAAGAGAACAAAAATCAATTGAATTCAATACATTTTGTGTGAAAAAAGCAGGAAAAAACCCACTAACTTCAATGTAAAAAATGATGCAAAAAATGGCCATCAACTTCAAAAACTGATGAATTCGGTGATCACTACTCGTCAGCCATATTTTTGGACTCATTTACTAAAAAAAAAGAACTGTACAGGGTTAAGATAGAAATATGGTGAATTTTCACGTGGAATAAATGATCTGTGAAAATTAATTTCCTCCAATTTATGCCAAAAGAATGGCATATGTGAGACTTAAGCATGGAGAATTTTAAGCAAATATCAAGATACAAAAGTGCTCTAATGGCTGTGCACCAGCTCAACCTGAAAAAAATTATTCTTCTGCAGTAAACTGGCTAATATCCACATGAAAAATTTAACCTGGAAATGTGGATTTACATCAATGCAAAGAGAATTTTTATTAATGCAAAGTTAAATTGTCTGTTGAAATTAGTCACCACAGCACATTGCATCTAAAGCGTACGGCATGCATGTCTCACAGACATGTCCATCGGAAAAGAGACCAACTGAAAAATTCAGTGCAATTGCAGCTGTCAGCCACTGCAGTGTCAGCTAGAAGATCATTCTGGTAGAGACTTTGGGATGCAGACTCGCAATCAAAGCACAATTTGTGCTCCTTGCCCTACAAAGCACAATTATTATTTGGTGCCAAACTCGATCAGATCATCTCCAAAGCATGAGCCGTTTTACCACAAGAGAAGAGAGAAAAGAGATTTTCTAACAAAAATCAGAGTAGTTCCTTTCAGGACTCCAGATAATATAGACCAGGAAAGGCTTAGTCCAAGCAATGGAAGACTTTCCAAGGATTCAAAAGGAAACCCAAGCCTGAAAAGAATAAAGCATGAAGGTGTGAGAGCTCCGATGTCTTATATAAGAGGACAAGTAGTGGGTTTCAAGATGGTGTGGGCTGAAAATATTCAAGACAAATGGGCGGTGGACATCATATTAAATGAATACCGCCTAGAAGTTCTCAAGTATCCTCAAAATTATTTTATGTCATCAGACCAAGAACAAAAGAGGCTACAAGACAATTAAAACTGATCATCAAGTATTTCTTAGACAAGAAAGTAATTGCCAAAGTTCCACCAAATCAAAATCACTTGGGAATTTGGTTTTCCCAAACTGTGAATGCAGGGTGATTTTGAACCTAAAACATCTGAACTATTACCTAAAGGTTTTTTCATAACTCTGTCCAAAGAAGAATGGATGGTGAAGCTAGATTACAAAACGCTTACCCACACATACCAATCTTGGGGGTATTCTGAGATTCAAAATACTGGGAAAAAACTTTCAATACACAGCAATGAATTTTCGGGCTAGCCACAACCCCAATAATTTTTTCAAAGATTTTGGTACCAGTACTGGCAAATTTGAGACTCATGGGATATTAAATATATGCTTATTTGGATGACATTTTGCAGAAAGCCCCATCCCAGCACATTGTTCTGGATCATCTGAGGACAGTAACAGAATTACAGATTATTGGAAAATAATTTGGAAAATGTTAATGTTGATTCCAAGACAAATTCTGGAATTTTTGGGCACTATCCTGATACCAGCAACATGAGTTTGAGCCTCCCAGCAGCGAGAATGGAAGAACTGACCAGGAGTGTATCTCAGTTCATAGTGCATCCAATCAGGATAGCAAAAATTTGTCATAGAATTTTGGCAAAGATAATCTCTGCAATAGAGTTTGTCAGGTGGGCAAGACTGCATTCCAGAATTCTACAGTTCAACTTTCTCTTGCAATAGAACCAGGATCCTCTTGCTACAAATCAGCTCATCTTTCTGACATAAGAAACAGTCCACAGTCTAATATGGTGGTTGCAGAAAGAAAATCTATCTGTGCCAGTTCTGATGAAAGTAGACTTTTGGATCACGATCACTATGGATGCCAGCAGTTCAGGGCTGGGAGTTCATTTAGGAGAACACAAAGCCCAAGGATGGTGGAACAATGAAGATAGTCTTCCAGACAGATCTTCCAACTGGAGGGAGCTAAAAGCACTGCATTTAAGTCTTTTAGCTTTCAGCAATCTTATAACGAGCAAAGCAGTTCTGATCAGGTCTGACAACACTTCTACTGTGAGATACATCATGAAGTCTGTTGTCCTTGACACAACTATTTTAGTCTGGGCTATTGGACGTGATGGAATTGAAAGCCATCCGTATACCAGGGGAAAAGAAAGGATTGCAGACAGACTAAGCAGATCCCTACCAATCTTGGTAGAATGGAAATTGAAGTTTTCAACAAAATCTGGAACAAATTGGGTCCATTCAAAATGGATCCCATGGCATCCAGGAGCAATGCATAGATACAGAAATTTTGTTCATGGTGGAAGGATGACAGTATTTGTGGATGTGGTTTAACAACTTGGAACTGGGGTCCTCTATACATATTTCCTTCAATCATGCTGATTACAAAAGCAATCAATAGAATACTAGACAACAAGGCAGATGTGGTCTTGATCACTCCTTGGTGCCCAAGAAGAGAATGGATTCCTCAACTCCTCAGATTGACCAAGGAGAATCATTGGAAATCACAGATAAGATAGGATCTATTCATACAGTCTTGGTGGCTTGGCGTTCGAGAGAGACAAATTAAAATCTTTAGGATAACTCAATTTCTAATTTGCTGGCTGCTAAAAAGTATTCTACAATTGAGAAATACTTCAGAACACTGGTGCAGGAAAAAGAGCATTTTCCCAATGCAAACTCGGAAAATCAAATGGTGGAATGGATTGAATTTCCATTTTTTGTTTTGTATTGTGTTTGTATTAGATTATAGACATCAACATGGGTCACAAATTCCTACATTGCAAGAGCTTGGCTCTTTATTCAAACACTACTTGAAAACATGCCACAGAATCCTTCTTACAATAATCCTATTACAGAAAAATAAAAATGCTGAGGTATATGAATGGGGGCCCAGTTGTGCACATCAATGTAATTTCTTAATTGAAATTGGAATGCAGTGTAAATCCGGGTGATTATTTGGATTATCTTGTTATTTGTGACCTGGAACGAGGTGTCATTAAAGCTTTTTGTTCTACTTTAATGCCCCAGAAATAGGCAATGTCAGAAGACAACTACACCTGGAATAAACACTATCAAATACATTATAAGTGCATTACTAAGCTTGGATGGTATTAAATACATCATAACTGTATGCCATACCAACGTTTGCAGAAGTCTCTACTCATAAGAATATCCATCTAAGCGAGAATATAATGATACAAGCAATTTATTACACTCACAACAACGGTGAATGAATGATACAGTGTTTTTAAGTACCGCATACATTCAATAGCGGATATCAAAAAATCCTAAATCGGCATTTGTGTACAGGATTCTGAACAGTTGACATTTCTATCACAGCATTTTTCCATTTACTGCCACCAAAACAAAGTGAAATTGAGCTTCCTACCTTCAGTGGTGAATACGATTGCAAAGCATGGTTACAGGGATCTTGCAAAGCATATAGAACCAAGTCCCATCAAAATGTTTTGCATAGTAATTCCTGCAGCAGAGAAAAGGGAAACCTCGTGATGACACCTAAAGAAATCATTGCTTTAGTTTTATAGATTGACTTTTCATAACCTCTTGCTAACCATAGTAACCGAGTATGTGTTCGCGAACGCCGTTCGCGAACACCGGCAAAAAATGCGAACAGTTCGCGAACTGTTCGCGAACTTCGAACATCCGAAAATCGTTCGATTCGAACGATCGAAGGATTTTAATCGTTCGAATCGAACGAAAATCATTCGATTTTAGCGATCGAATGGTCGAATGGTCGAACGATTTTGATGCGAACGCCTATTGGCGAACGTCGCGCGACGTTCGCGAACTTGCGGCGGACGCGAACAGTCGAAGTTCGCGCGAACTAGTTCGCCGGCGAACAGTTCGCTACATCCCTATACATTACACATTTAAATTAAGTTTCAATACTAAATGTATCTTCAATAAAAGAAAACCGTTTCAGTTAATCAATTGACAAATACTGTATATATTCATTCTAAATGATTTAAGGGTATATTTATACATGTAACGTATTTTATGCCAAAAAAAATGTGTTTTAAAATTTAGAAAGAAACTGAAAAAGTCATTACTTTAAAAAATTATTATTTATGATGGGTTTTTTTTAAAGGTGACATTTACATTGCAAAGATCTTTTCTATTATTTTACACCACCATAGACCTAGCAATGCCCAGTCAAGTCAATAGTACAAACAATGTTATGTAAAAATCATTGTTGTTATTTTTTTTAATGGCATAGCTTTTTAAATATACTTGAATTTACACAATATAAAGTGCTGTTGTTTGGTATAAATTTCAAACTTGAAATCTGCCCCTAAGTAAATATTATAGACACGTCCTTTGTATAATATAATCTTATAAAACATGTTTATATGACAGGTTTACAAAGAATGTTCTTCAACTAATAAAAAAATACAATTTATCTACAGCTCACTGCACTCTAATTGATTCAGATTCATCTACATTGTTCAGACAAAGATTGGCCCTGGGGTGTAGGAGGAGTGTGTTCTATTGTTCTACCACAATTCATCAGTCAGAACCAGGTTTCATACATAAAAGGCAGGGGCGATCCTGGCCCCTCTGCCGCCTGAGGCAGCAGCAGTTGCTGCTGCCCCCCCCTCACCTGGAAATTCGCTCTTAAAGTACCAGGAGCAGCATTTTTGCTGCCCCCTGGTACCTAGTGGGGCGCTGCTGCCTGAGGCGACAGCCTCAACTCGCCTCATTGGCGAAGCACCCCTGATAAAAGGTTTAGGAAAAGGTCAATCCCAGATAGTTGGAACATCTCAGAGAAAGAACACTTATTTTCTATTCTTTTTCCAAACTATGGGATCATTAAGTCTATGCAGGAGTTCTGGATGTTACACTGAATTAATCATATGATGCTTTGCAAATATTAAATGAAGAACAAATCCAGATTTGTTGTCCTACAAAATCAAATGACTTTTAATTTCCTGCTGGCTAAAGAGGGTGTGGTGTGCAAATTGCCTGGAAAGGAGTGTTGCACATATGTTTCTGATCACCATGACTCAATAGTAGGACATGTAAATAAGACCCAAGAGTTGGAAACTTATCTAAGGGCCTAGTTGGTTTGGGTATTTCTTGGGAAGCATTACACAGTTAATAAAACATGTGGTCACTATATTTCTATTGGTATGTGCCTTCATTTCTGTACACAAATGTTGTATCCTTAAAGCATTAGCTATTATTAAGACAAAGTCCAAAGTCAGTGAGGGATCTTATGCCACATTTGTGTTGACTAAAAAGATCAAGGAAACTTATGCTGAAGAATCCTTATTGAAGCCTCCAAATGGTAGAGCCATACCTCCCAACATTTTGTAAATAAAAAGAGGGACAAATAATTTGGCGCACATATTGTGGCAACATTTGTGGCCATGTCCATTTTTGTGACCACACCCCCTAAGTACCATGTTCATTTAACAAAATTTGGCAGGTTATGAAAGTTTGAACATATTTCTGTGTTTTTCTTTCCAGTTATTACAGTTTTGCTAATGAAGGTGAATTGCCCTTTAAGCTGTGAGTCTAACTTCTCCCAAGGTACCTGGTATCTTCCATTGTTACAATTACTTATTTGCTTATCTCGAAATTGTTACAAAAATATCATATATGCAGCTGTGGCTGTTCTGGGCTCTCTGCCAAAAGCCAATTAAATTAGAAACTTTGTTTCTTTTTTTGGCTGTTCAGTGCAGAGAAAAACGAGAGACTGCGGGTTGAGCTGTCAAAAGAGGGACTGTCCCTCTGAAAATGGGACAGTTGGGAGGTATGGTAGAGCCTGTTATAATCCCGCCTTAGAATATACTGTAGGTCCCATGCCATTGCCACCTCACCCAGTATCATAGGAGCATGCTAGTGGAGAAGTTCATCTTCCAATGGGAAAGCAGAGAGTGGGCCTGTAGGCCCGGTAGCTTTATACCAAGAGTCAATATAACTAGTTGCTTCAGTCCAAGTATATTTAATACTGCTTAGTGATAAAATTAAAACAAAGGAGACGCATTCCAAGTGCCACAACTTGGACACAGCAGGTTTATTGGACAACAAAATACACTTACAAGATATTGAGGCTTCAGCGCACAAACCAAAATGTCTCATTGCTCACTTGTCCTCAACATGTTCCGCGCATGTGCGCTTCGTCAGGACGAGGGAGCTGACCCTTCCACACTTCCTATTTAAAAGAGTTAACTCTTTCATCACCAACAATACAAACCATTTAAAAGGTGCATCCTAAACGTTTACAATAGAATCAAAACAAACAACATATCACAATGCATTTAAAAAATGGACTTAGATAAGACATTATTATTTTAAAAATGCAGCAAGCTGAAAGCCCCATTAAAACCTTTAGGAAATTTGGACTAAAACCTATGTGTGTAAAATCTGTATAGTACCATCCTATTTCAAAATGTGTTTTGTACAATCTCTAACCAATGAAAAATTAAATAAGTTGGACTACATTCATGATTTTGAAGGAAATGATATTGCACATATTATATTATATTATATTTTCTCTCCTAATAATAATGATTATTAAAAATAATGATGTTAAAAATATCATTCATATGTTCCAATATTCTACGTTTAAAAGGCCTGTTCGTTTTTCCCCACATATTGGTAGCCGCAACCACAACTTGCCACATACAGTAAATGACATTCCTTGTGTTGCAGGTCACACAACTTTTTACTTTAACTATTTCATTACTTACTTAAGTAGTAAAGTATAAAGTAGTAAGAAAAACTGGAGAGCCTTCCAATGAAAATCAGTATTGATTAATTAAAGTACTATATGTTTCAGACCACAAGGTGATTCCGCATATGTACTGATCAACAATAAAAAATATAATTGCATATATCTTAATGAATCCAGCAAATATAAATTAACATATGTTGATGTTTCTATAATGGTATAAGATAATAAGCAAACATTAAGGGGCCGATTCATCAAGGGTCGAATATCGAGGGTTAATTAACCCTCGATATTCGACTAGGAACTAAAATCGTTTGACTTCGAATATCGAAGTCGAACGATTTAGCGCAAATCCTGCGATCGAACGATCAAAGGATTATTCCTTCGATCGAACGATTAAATCCTTCGAATCGAACGATTCGAAGGATTTTAATCCAACGATCGAAGGAATATCCTTCGATCAAAAAATCTCAGGCAAGCCTATGGGGACCTTCCCCATAGGCTAACATTGACTTCGGTAGCTTTTAGCTGCCGAAGTAGGAGGTCGAAGTTTTTCTTAAAGAGACAGTACTTCGACTATCGAATGGTCGAATAGTCGAACGATTTTTAGTTCGAATCGTTCGATTCGTAGTCGTAGTCGAAGGTCGAATTAGCCCATTCGATGGTCGAAGTAGCCAAAAAACACTTCGAAATTCGAAGTTTTTTTAATTCGAATCCTTCACTCGAGCTTTGTAAATGTGCCCCTAAGCAATTGTGCTGAGGCTGTTAATGTTGCCATTCTGGACTCTAGAGGTGCACATTTAAATCAGTTTGTAATTTCAATGCATTTTGTGAATTTTCGCCAATCTATTCTGAAACAGAATAGATTTGCCTATCATTGTATTCAAAACTTGTCTTTATTAGAGCAATGGAAGATACTTAAATACTTGAAAGGCTCATACACTGAAGCACAACAGCAATATTCAAACCTTAATAAGATTAGATGTGTTTATTTTAGAAGCAATAACTGAGTCAGGTAAAAAAAACCTCCACAGTTCACTATATACAGTAAACTAGTCAGCATAATCCTCATGCTGGTTTTCCTAGGCCAAGTTCCTTCCTAGGCATTTTCTACTAGATCCAAACCTCTCCCAAATGGATAGCAAACATAGACATGAACACCAATAAGCAGCAGAGTTTGGTACCAGTATGACCAATTTTATAAGCCTGAGGAAGGTAAAACTCCACCAAAAACCACGATAGTTTTAACATATAAATGTACATGATTTAGATAACAGAACACATTTTAATATGTAATATCTTTTCAGATAATGATTTTTCAGGTTGAAAATAAGGGTTACAGCCAATGGATCACTAGTCATAAAAGAAACCTTTAGTAAAGTGGAACACTACCATTGTGACAGGACAATTAACTGTGTAACTAGTGCAGTGGTCCCCAACCAGTAGCTCGTGAGCAACATGTTGCTCTCCAACCCCTTGGATGTTGCTCTCAGTGGCCTCAAAGCAGGTGCTTATTTTTGAATTCAAGACTTGAAAGCAAGTTTTGGTTGTGTGAAAAACAGGTGCACTGTCAAAGAAAGCCTCAATGTAGGTTGACAATCCACATAAGGGCTACTAAATGGCCAATCAAAGTCCTTATTTGGCACCCCAAGAACATTTTTCATGCTTGTGTTGCTCCCCAACTCCTTTTACTTCTGAATGTTGCTCACGGGTTCAAAAGGTTGGGGATCCCTGAACTAGTGTATGTCAAGTATTGCATCTGGTGTGTTATTCACATTGCAGATGAAGTAGATGCAAATTAAGATGTACAGAGATTTTGTTCCAGAACGTGCCATACATTGGATTATAAAGCAGAACAATACAAAGGCTAAAAATATAAACTTTAGAATGTTACATCACACACTTTGAGTACTTAACAGAATGTAGTGTGCACATTGAAATAAAGACATGCTGGGAAGGAAATTGAATACAACCTGCAAAGCAATTTTAACCAAAATAGGAAACAAGTACAGAGTACTCAACAGGCGATGTGATCCAGCCTGTGGCACAACTTCCAGAAGAAAAATTTTAAAAAAAATATAGGTTTACTGGGAAATATTATAACAGCTTAAATAGCACATGACACTTACAAAATCATGCAATATTGTGGTATTTCTCAGAAGCCTTTATTAAAAACAATACATCCTTTTCATCCATTTACAGTAAAGTATATGCACATAAATTCTTAAGCATTCATATCTTGACAAGTCAGAATTGCATTTGCAATGTTGTACTCAAAATAAAATGTATGTATTCTAGAATAAAACGGCATATCAGTTTCTATAATGGAACGCTTTTTTATCCCCTACAGATTTTTATTATTTATAGAATTTACTTATAGAATTTATAAGTAGCCTTTTAAAGGATAAAGGGAATAGAATTGTAGAAATTAATTATTTTCCTTGGGTTTTGGAAAACTTACTGGTCCAGATAATTTTCAACACCTCAACACCACACAGCCATATCACTGCTTCCTAGTCATCCATACCTTAGACAGCAAAGTAGAGTTGGCTTTGGCCAGTCTCGCAGGCTGCTTATACCGTACACAGTGCCGGATTTCAGTTTTGAGCGCCCCTAGGCCGCGCGGTCCGACCAGGCGGCCGCACGGTCCTAGCGCCCGCCTTCCCAGCGCGCCGGCGAAAAACGCCGGCGCAGCTGGTGCAGTTGAACGGCGGCTGGGCGGCATGCCGCCCCTATTTCTTTGCCGCCCTAGGCCCGGGCCTATGCGGCCTTGCCGCAAATCCGGGCCTGACCATACAGTATGTTACATAAATCTTTATTTTTTTCTTTGGATTCATACAGGCCTAAAGCCAAATATGAACATTTAGCCTCATTAGTGAGTCTGCCTGACATAATACATCAAAAGCTTCTATCACTGTTGTTGAATGTTTGTAATGTTTGGGATATTATGGCTAATGCAAAATGATCCTTAAGGTGGCCACATCGCCAAATGAGGGGATCTTTCCCTGATATGCCATTAACGAGCATGGCTATATCGGGGGTAATTTGAACCTTCGGCCGTATGGCTGAATGATCCGATTACGATGTGCAATGGGCTCTGGCGGGATCAGTCGGGTCAAAATCAAACCCGTCCGATCGACCAAACGACCGATCTCCGCCGGTTCGTACAATAGGATCTGTGCGTCTATGGCCAGCTTTATTCCTATATTGTATAAACTTGTCCAACAAGCTCAGTGATGGTATAGGAAATGTACAGTATTACCTTTCAGATTCTCTTAATCATGCATGTACCGGGCAACATTCAACAGCTACCTGCTAATTAGGTACTACCCTTTCCTCCACCATATTTACTTGTTTGGCATTGACGAGAGACTAGGATCTAGTATAAATAAAGTTTATTTCTTTTAAATGGCTTATTTGTTTTTGGGCTGGTAAGATTGAAGGTCAGTGCCTAAAGGCAAGCCCGGATTTGTGAGAAGGCCATAAAGGTTCAGGCCTGGGGTGGCGACATTTTAGGGGAGGCATACCACCCAGTTGCATAATAATTATTTTGAAAGCACTTGGGATACACAGCTCTCTAAATCACATGCACACCTAATTCCCCAGTGCAAACTTGTGAGGGGGGACGGCCAAATTAGAAATCCGGGCCTGCCTAAAGGTTACAACACCTTTTGCTTTAGCTCTGACACACCTTGGAAAGTCACAATGTATTAACTTCTCGTGCATGTCTGCCTACATCTTACTTCATAACTGAGTGATTATGGTTAATTTATCCCATACAAAGGGTGCAAAAGTAGACCTCTTAGGGCCCATACACCTAGCACCCATACCTGTACATTGACAGATCACGAATATGCAAGGGGTTCCTGTATTTATCTTCTGCCATTAGCAAGCTTTAAATACAGGGACTACAATCTATGATTTGCCTTTATTCTCAGTGAATGACCTAGTATCTGCCTACTGATAAATGTAGCATCAAAAAATGTCTTATATGGTCCCCTTAAATATGGATATGGCACACTGAAAGCAGGAAAGGAGGGATGGAGATAATGTTATAGAAGTACAGCAAAATGTACTACCAAACCTGCAAGACAATTATGTTCATGTTTCCTATGTGCCAACAGGGTACAAATCGTATCTCTTTAGCACAGCACTTAATATCCAAGAATATATTCTATACCTAGCTGGCATTAGCCCTCTTATGGAAATATATTCGATAACTAGAGAGAGAATATTGAAAGTGGAATGTGCCTTTTAAAGAACCACACATTAAACAGGGGAAGAATTAACAAATCACTGAGCTTTTTATTGCTTGTACTGACTGGCACAGTTTTTCTCCTACAATTAGCTGTTTAGATAAAGAACAAATGACCTTTTGTAGCATGTGTGCAATGTCTTATGTTTCTTATTTATTATTACAGATTTTTATTACACCAAAAATGTAATATGTAAAGACTGCATATATATATATATATATATGGGTTTAACCAGATCAAAAGTAGACTTAGTAGAAATTTAAATACTAACCAAGCAATAACCAGTAAAGTTTGAATCTTCAGACTGGGTTAAATATATACAGTAGCTCTATATGTGCTTTTAAGTCATGTGTAGAGTATAATAGAATAAATAGATAAAGGAATATATAAAGAGCATTTGGCATATCTTCCTTCACAATCAGCATTGCCACCTAGCTGGTATTTCACCTGCCTTCCTGCCTTTACAAAAAGTAGAAACCCTACAACTCTTTTTTAAATGTATTGTTTTCTATGGCAATGCTGCATATAATAATTAGTATTGTCATTATCACACATTTATAACATATTTTGCAGTGCTGTATAATACATGTTTTTATATGTTGAACATATAGATTACATACAGAAAAACAATAGCCAATAGCATCTTATGGCTTTTGTATTTCATTATTGACATTTGAATACCGTGGCAGTGTTCATAAGATGTTTTTGACATAATGTTAATTTTATTAAGCTGAAAAAACATGCACCCATAATTGCATGATAAGTTGGAGAGATGTGAGGACCCAGATATTTGATCTTAGCTGAAATTACTCTGAATGTAGAACGGTACAAATACTACAAAACTAGTTTGTGATCTCTGCAACCATTATGATCCATTCAATAGAAAGCAGATAGATTCCTCTGTAGATTCCTCAACAGTTGCAAAACATGATTGGGAAGTTGGTAACTGCATCTTTCAGTGTTGGTATGCCTCCTGAGTTTGTAATTCTTATTTTTAACATATATAGTGCCAGTATATTACTCAGCGCAGGACTATAAAATAGGTATATACTCTGAGCATACAGACAGCATACCTGGTGGGTTTGGCAAGGAAAGAAGCGTACAGTCAAAGTAATAAGGGGTCTAGCACAGAGCCTTGAGAACCGAGAGTAATGGAGAAAATTCTTCTCCACTGTACGAGACACTGAAAGGTCATGTTGAAAAGTAAAACCAGGACAAGGCAGTTTTACAAAGGCCTAGAGAATAAAGGCACTGGAATAGGAGAGGATGATCAATGGTGTCAAGAGCTGCTGAGAAATCTAGGAGTATTAGTAGTGAGAAGAGGTTTTTGGCTTTGGCTGAAAACTGGACATTTTTAGTAGAATGTTATGGTCTAAAAACAGAATTAAGGTGGTCCAGAAGGCCATGATTAGAGAGGAAGAGGGGCAGACAATTTAATACTAAGTGCTCAAGTAGTTTAGTGACAGGGAAGCATAGAGATGAAATAAAGATTACCAATATTGGATGGATTTAGAGTTTTTATTTTCAAAATAGGGATGATGCAGCACTCTGTCCAAGAGTGGTTGGGGAAGCACATAGGCCTGACCCGTTCTACCACTTACCAATCCTCTAACTTGTGTGTTATTTATAGGTGAAAGTAAGAGAGCTTTAGGAGGAGCCGTCTGCAACTGGACCCTGTCCTTACCGCCTGCACTTAGGCAAGTAATAAAAACAGGTCTCAGCTGTGCCTCCTGATGCCGCACACTTTGTTGATTCTGTGCAGAGAGCAGCATTCCCTGGGTTTTTTCTATATATCCACAGGCCTGGCTGTTACCTTAGTGGATATACTGATAAGAAAGGGCTAAGCATCATCCATCAACTTTAAATAACAGCGTTTACTATGTGCCTTTACAAAACAATCATTTTTAAAAAAAACATTTCTTATTGAAGAGAACGCCATTTTTTCAATGGGCAAGAAAACCATACAAAATATGCACGGTTTTCAAAATAATGTCTCTAACACAATTAACAAAACTGACATAAGGCCTACAACACTGTTTTGATTACCAACCTATTAGAGAGAACAGACCTCAGTTTACGAAGAGAACTACAGTTAAACCCTCATGGACAAGTGGAATCTTACGACAACGACAATTATGTCAAATTATAGTTGCTACTTGCAAATTACTGGAAATGGAGTTGTTCCTTATTCGACATTTTACTATTGTGTGCATGCGTGAATCTGCTGTAACATATTAGTGCCTCAACTTTTTTCACTTTAATCTACTCATTTTTCATTATGCTTTCAAAGAAAATTATTAAAAAAACAAACAAATGCAAATATGGAAAAATGAAAATGGAGATCTTGCATTTTACACCACCAGAAGCATAGATATAAATTATATTATTGCAGTACCTTTTTCCTAAAGAAAAACAGACACTGTTTGATGCCATATCTTAGTGAATTCTAGTTGTATGTGTATTGTTTTGTTAAGCCAAGGTGGAATTCTGATATTTGTATGTTGATATCTCACCAAAGGGCACTGCTTTGTTGCATTTGGGTGATATTTATGAAAACACGGTAAGAAGTATGGCTCCTTTTAATGAATAACAGTGATAAACGTCACCTTCTGCTATACTGTACATTTAAATTTTTTTAATAGAAAAAATGTAATGTTAACTCCTGGGTATATTTCCCTTTAAATAGGTCAGGGTGCTTTTAAGCTGTAAGCTAGTTAAGAGCACCAAGTGAACTCTTACAATAAGAACAAGCTCATTATAAAAGCCTAAAGCGGATAGAAGCACAAAGTATGAGCCTGCAGGGTAATGCTATTACAGCTGGTTAGATCTCTGGATTGCATGATCAAGAAAGCAACCATAAATCCTTTTGTATGTTGCTGGGTATTTGTATTACACATACACACACTCCATATATGGAGTTTTTACCACATTTTAAGGTATGGAGTGAAATTCTTTAATTACAATGATTAAAATAAACATTTAGAAAAATAGATGGCTATGATTTTGCAAAAGTAACACGCAAGATAAGGTTTATTCACAAAACAATAAACTCCCATATTACTATTATTCATATTTGCCACACTATAATAAAGTATAATAAATGCTAGTAAGAATGTTAGTCATATAAAGAGCAGCACTTGTGGGGGTGTTGGGACAAGATCAGCTATTCAACTATAACAGGAAAGATACATCCTGCTCTCAGTTCTGCTACATGGGTATTTTGCCGTTTTACATCAAGCTAACACAACATATGGAAAATTGTTTTTTTTTCCCAGCTAACTTGACTAGCAATGTGGCAAGGTTGTTGGGCCTAATGGTGTCTGTGCTCCACCTCACAGTAGTCACTTGTAAAAATATTGGGTAAGGATCCAAAACAACTAATCAACGATTTGAACAGTCACTTACAAGTTAGAAAACAAAAGCAAAGATCAGATTGGTTGCTATGGGCAACATCACTGGTGAGGTTTGTCTCCAATGTTATATATATATATATATATATATATATATATATATATATATATATATATATATATATATATATATATATATATATATTAAGTGTGATAAAAGGCAAGGCATGAAACGTGTAGTGTGCACCTTCATTGCTTGAATTACATTTTGCACTACTGTTTTGGATCCTTACCCATTCAAGCTAACTTCCTGTCACACTGTAATGTAGTGATTGGAAAGGTGTGGTTTTTCCCCTTCCGCCTTATCAGTTTATCCAAGTGAACGTGTCTGGGGAGCCTGGGATCAACCAAGTCCAGTACAGATATTCTGCCTAGAGGGACAACCTTTCTAGTGTAAGTTGGGAAACAGGGACCCTGTCAATGAGGTTTTGTCAGTTACAGGACTAGCTACTATTATAGCATGTTCTATGAATGTGGGATAGTCAGGAATAGCTAGAAAGAGCAGCATGTGCTCCAAGAAGGATTGATAGCTGGAGGTAGCTCTCCCCTAGGCTCTACTAGGACCACAGTACTGAAGAGGGATTCAGGTTATATTCTTCTCCCTGATCCATTTCTGCTGTAGGGAATCCAGACCACACTGGCTGAAACCCTAAAAGTGAACCTTAAACCTACAAAGCTGTCTGAACAGAGATTTGCTGACACTGTTTTAAATGTAAATGTCATCTATTACCCTACTACCTCTATTGGATATATGAGCATAACATGTTGCACTTTGACAATAAAGAATTTGTTCCCTTTGTAAGAACCTCTGACAGGCTCACCACAGTTACACTACACCCTCGCCTTCCTTTATCACTTAGCGAAGGTCCATCTGGATTATAAAGTCCAGTGTGACCCAAGTTCTACTATTCACTAGATTGTGAAGGGCTGTTTTAGCCAAGATAGGGTTATAATATAGTCTGTGAAATTGTGCATGTCATAATTTTATGTGCAGGGCGGAAATTGTTAGATATGATTGATTAAGGAGATACCAACAGTGCATGTGATTTATACCACTATGCATGTATTAAAAATGTATCAATCACAAGGAAAATTACATTTTCAAAAGTGATGCTCCACACCAAACTTGTAACTTAAAGGGATACTGTCATGGGAAAAAAATTTGTTTTCAAAATGAATCAGTTAATAGTGCTGCTCCAGCAGAATTCTGCACTGAAATCCATTTCTCAAAAGAGCAAATAGATTTTTTTTATATTCAATTTTGAAATCTGACATGGGGTTAGACATTTTGTCAATTTCCCAGCTGTCCCTGGTTATGTGACTTGTGCCTGCACTTTAGGAGAGAAATGCTTTCTGGCAGGTTGCTGTTTTTCCTTCTCAATGTAACTGAATGTGTCTCAGTGGGACATGGGTTTTTACTATTGAGTGCTGTTCTTAGATCTACCAGGCAGCTGTTATCATATGTTAGGGAGCTGCTATCTGGTTACCTTCCCATTGTTCTTTTGTTTGGCTGCTGGGGGAAAAAGGGAGGGGGTGATATCACTCCAACTTGCAGTACAGCAGTAAAGAGTGATTGAAGTTTATCAGCGCACAAGTCACATGACTTGGGGCAGCTGGGAAATTGACAATATGTCTAGCCCCATGTCAGATTTCAAAATTGAATATAAAAAAACCTGTTTGCTCTTTTGAGAAATGGATTTCAGTGCAGAATTCTGCTGGAGCAGCACTATTAACTGATTCATTTTGAAAAAATGTTTTTTTCCCATGACAGTATCCCTTTAATAATAGCTGGGTTCTATGACCCACAGATTTAGCCAATCACTGTAGGAGCTCCTTGGCCCACACAATGCTATTTGATACCGAGCATACAGGATTTATACTAACTATAGAAACAGACAAATGTCCAGCCTGCTGGTAAGGATGGGTGATGACATAAAATTCATTCCATATTTTGCCTACCAACCTTAATTATACTTAATTAAAATCATTTGCTTTTGTTTAGTCAATTTAATTTTTTTTAATTCAATTCATTGAGAGCCACAATTATTGAGTTTTTCTCTCACTATAAATCAGAAGAAGCTTGGGGATGAGCACAAGTTGTGACATTACCAGGCTCTGCCATGGTTACCTGGCAGCTTGCATATTTCAGCAGATTTAATGGCTTACAAACAGCAGAACTCTGGGTCTTGCTAACAAACGGTTGTGTTTTTGAGCTTGCTTGCTGTTTATGGAACAAAATCATTGGTACATTTTCCCATTATGTTTGCAAAAAAAAAAAAGTAAAAGCAAAAAATGCAGGGTTTAACTTCTGCAAACATGAAAGGTTTTCTATGCCATTTATATACTAATAAACATTTGACACTTATTAAATTGTAATGTTAAAAGGAAATGACTATTAGCAGAAAAGCAGTATAGTTATTTTGAGTATTTAGCTCTCTGCAGTATGTTTACTGGGAACAAAACACAGAAGGAAAATGGAATGTCTTTCTTTAAAATGTTGCATAAGAAATATACATGTCAGTATTTTCCGCTTATAAACAAGGAGCATTGTCACAAAGCAAAACCTTCATGGTTTGATAGAAATGTTGGTTTTGAAATTGGTAAAAAAAAAAAATTATTTTCAGAGGGAGGTCAATTGATTGCTGAGAGCAGGGAATATTTAGATATTCTGAACAGTTAGGGGCAGATTTATCAAGGGTGGGATTTCGAAGTAATGGGAGTTTTTTTTAACTCCCATAGCTTCAAAATTCAAATTAAAAAACGACCAATCAAAATTTATCAAAAAATCGAAGTTTTTTTTAGGGAATAGGTCCATTTTCAATATAATTCGAATCATACGAATCAAAGTAACAACGCATTTGATCGAATTCGATTCAAAGTTTTTCCAAGAAAAACCTTAGATTTTTCATCCACCAATTGACTCCAAATAGGTTCTAGGAGGTCCCCCAAAGGATAAAACAGCAATTTGGCAGGTTTTAGATGGCAAATGGTTGAATTTTTAAATAGTACATAATAAATACATTATATGTACATGATAAATGTCGATATTCAATTTTTTTTAAATTCAAATCGAATATGGACTATTCCTTATTCAAAGTATAAAAAAAATTGCTCGAAATTCTAAATTTTTAAATTCGAATTTTCACCTCGACCTTTGATAAATCTGCTCCTTATTGTTCATCTGTCTACACAACTGAGAAATCAGCTAATGAAGGATTCCTTTTTAATAGACCCAGTTCTAGTAATATAACTATTCATGCATGGGGGACTCAGGAGAAAATTCAAAATAGATTAGAACATATAAAAGTAAACAAAGGTCAAGGACCAGATATAATTCATTCATATTTAGGGTAATAAACAGGCTTAGCTGTGTGATTGGCAAACATCTTAACTTAATTTTACAGGATTCCTTGAGGTCTGGCATGCATAATAGATCTTGCCAGACTAATTGTATTGCCTTCTATAAGAAAGTGAGAGGAACCTAGTCTCTGAGATGGTAGTGGATGTAATCTACTTAGCCTTTACTAAATCATTTGATACAGTACCACATAAAAGGTTACAGTTAACTACGGATGGGCAAATCTTTGGTGTTTCGCTTCGCCGAATAATTTGCGAATTTCCTGCGAAATTCGCAAAACAGCGAAAAATTTATGAACCGTCGCTGGCGTCTCCTTTTTGACGCCGTCTTAATTTTTCGCCCATCACGTGCCCATTCACCGCAAATTCGCGTCTGGCGAATAAATTCGCCCATCACTACAGTTAACTTACCAAATATTGGCCTGGAACATAATATTTGTACTTGGAATGGTTTTCTGATTGCTCCAGTGTTGTTAATGGAGTACCGCAGGGGTCTGTTCTGGAACCTTTGCTTTTTAACTTTTTTATTAATGACCTTGAGATGGTAAATATGCTAGCGCAAGTGCCATTGCCTAAACTTGAAACTGTTAAGCGTATTTACTCAGCGTTCGGCTTTTTTAAAAATAGCAGCGCGAAACATGCCGAAAATGAATCGAAAAAGCGTATGTCTATCCATACCCTTATAACGTCGGAATCAAGTCTTATTCTCATAGGCCAGGTCCAATTACCATTAAGTGAATGATCACTTAATAGAAGATATAGACAAAGTGCAGAAATTGGTTACCTAAGGACCAGTATATAAATCATTTATTTGCAGCAGGAAAGTATGACAGCAAATACAGAACAGTAGAAGAAAAAAATACTGTTATATAAAAGTATTTATTCTTAATTGCATGTTTGTATGTGAATACAAGGTGTTTGGGCCTTTTTTTAATCAGCTTTGCTATCTAAATATAGAATTGAATATAGTGACCTACTTTCCCATACAGGGCTCCTCTACAATGAGTGACGTTCATGGAAATTTCCCACCGCTTATTTATTTAACACAAAGCTAATGTGATAGAAGTTGCTCATTTATTAAGATAATGCATTCTGGAGTGACAAACGTTCCTTGCACCTAAATGAGCAAATGAAGGTTTGTGCTTAATAGACCTAGACTAGAAGATGTTGGTACCCCAGAGCTTACATTCTAGAAAGAAGAATACTATAAATGTTGCTATAATCAGACAATTGTACCATTTGTGAAATGACTAGTTCGATAAAATAAATGAATAGATAAGACTTCAATTCATGAATCTCATGATATTACCGTTGCAGAGATCTGTATTCTATTTAATCTGTATTAAAAGTGTGAAGGTCATGTTACCATGTGCAAAGATGGTTGCAGTCGTCTATTGAAAATTAGAATATTTAGCTATCCAAAAATTCCTGTCACATGAGCCCACTGTATCTTATGCTACACCTTATTTGCCTGGACTTCAGTGTGCTGCTGTATGAGCCTTTCGTGTCTCATATAATAGTTTTATTTGTTCTTTTTCGGTGTGTCCCCATATTACTATTACAAAAGCAATGGATTAAAATGCTCCATACTGCCAATGCCTTATTGTATTAAGGAAGCAATTAAAAACCATCAAATGTAGGGGCAAACACCCTCAGCATCTCTGTTTTCAGGAAATATAGGGAAGAGGAGATCTTGCTTGCAGGGTAAATCGTGAATAATACTAATGCCAACAGTTTGCATCTCTAAGGCAAAATGGTTAAAAGTCAAACACAAAATAAGCAAGGACAGTTTAATAGTCCATGAGGTATTTGAGTCATGAATAGCTCCCAGGAGACACAAAGATCTCCACTATGTGGATAAAGCTACAGTCCGAATAATTTAACGATTACTATTGATTTCGTAATATGGTACACCACTGTCTGCACAAAGCTTATAATACCCAACTGACTATCTATAACCAGGACAAAATAGAAGATGAAGCTAGATACTGCATCCCACAATGAACATATCTGAAATATCTGTATGAAATTGAACTGTACTTGCCAGATAGCAGAGTCCAAATCCAGATTTGGTGAAATTTAAAGTAAACAGTAAATTTTTACATGCCATTTTTGAAAGAGCTATCTTATGTCTGTAGAAATATGCAGTAAAAAAAAGGTGTGAGATCTGGAAACCTCTTATCTAGAAAGCTCTAAATTACAAAAAGGCAATCTCCCATGGAGTCCATTTTAAGGAATTCATACATATTTTTCAAAATGATTACCTTTATCTCTGTAATAATAAAACAGTACCTTATACCTGATAGTAACTAAACTGCATGGGTTTATATCCGGGGGCAAAGCAATCCTATTGGGTTTATTTTAAGTTTTATATGTTTTGTTAGCAGACTTAAAGAGATCCTGTCATGATTTTATGGTGTAATTCACTCTACCATATTAAATTTAATTCCTTACCCAAGAAGTGTATTTTTTTTTGTTGTAACCTTGTGTAGGCAGCCATCTCAGGTCATTTTGCCTGGTCATGAGCTTTCAGAAAGAGCCAGTGCTGCACTATGGAACTGCTTTCTGAAAGGCTATTGTTTCTCCTACTCAATGTAATTAAGGAGTTGCAATGGGACATGGATTTTTACTATTGAGTGCTGTTCTTAGATCTACCAGAGAGCGGTTATCTTGTGCCAGGGAGCTGGGGGGAGGGTGATATCACTCATACTTGCAGACTTCGAATATCGAAGTCGAAGGATTTAGCGCAAATACTGCGATCGTACGATCGAAGGATTATTCCTTCGATCAAACGATTATTCCTTCGATCGAACGATTAAATCCTTCGAATCGAACAATTCGAAGTATTTTAATCCAACGATCGAAGGAATATCCTTCGATCAAAAAAACTTAGGAAAGCCTATGGGGACCTTCTCCATAGGCTAACATTGACTTCGGTAGCTTTTAGCTGCCAAACTAGGGGGTCGAAGTTTTTTTTAAAGAGACAGTACTTCGACAATCGAATGGTCGAATAGTCGAACGATTCTTACTTTGAATCCTTCGATTCGTAGTCGTACTCATAGTCGAAGGTCAAAGTAGCCCATTCGATGGTCGAAATAGCCCAAAAAATACTTCGAAATTTGAAGTTTTTTTACTTTGAATCCTTCACTCGAATTTAGTGAATCGGCCCCTTATTCTATTTAATAAATACTATGGGGTAACACCAACAGGTTATATTCCATTGCTGTTCATATGCTACCATTAGGAACCACAAAGACTGATAGTTGAAACTGTACTAGTATGTCTAACTGGGGTGTCAACTATGATGTCCTGAATGCAGATCTAAATATTACTCATTCCACAGCTGTTCATACCAAGCACTCACTCGGGGGCAAATTCATCAAGGGTCGAATATCGAGGGTTAATTAACCCTCGATATTCGACTGGGAATGAAAATCCTTCGACTTCGAATATCGAAGTCTAAGGATGTTGCGCAAATACTTTGATGAAACGATCGAATGAATAATCGTTCGATCGAACGATTAAATCCTTCGAATCGAACGATTCGAAGGATTTTAATCCAACGATCGAATGATTATCTTAAAGAGACAGTACTTCGACTATCGAATGGTCGAATAGTCGAACGATTTTTAGTTCGAATCCTTCAATTCGAAGTTGAAGTCGTAGTCGAAGGTCGAAGTAGCCCATTCGATGGTCAAAGTAGCCAAAAAAACACTTCGCAATTCGAAGTTTTTTTTCTTCTATTCCTTCACTCGAAGTTAATGAATTGGCCCCTTAGTCTTATCAGGCTATTCATCACATATAAATTGTAATGCCTATGATTTCCAAAAAGTGGTGCCTTTTTTGCCCTTAAATATTTTGTGGATAACAGTTCCTAAACAAAGACTACAGGTTATACTATGTTTAAGTGCTAAAAGGATAAGTAACAACATTATAGACTTAAGATGGCCATAGAACGTACGATCAGACTTTGCCATCTCCCAACCTGCCACAAACCATAAAGATCAAAGTCTTACAATTCAGAAGTAGTAAGAACAGATCAGCCGAGGTTCTGCCCCTGACAACAATCATACGATAGTTATGTCCGACAAAGCTAGTGACAGTCTCCCGCTGAAAATCGTACGATCGGCAATAAACGCAGATATATTACCTGCAGCCGACAGAAATTTTCTAACCTGTCTGATAGATTAAACGACTGATCTCCACACACGGTCCGAATATCGTACAAATCGATTCGTACGATCGGATCTTTGAGTCTATGGCCAGCTTAAGTTCCTCTTTCTAGCAGCTGGACAGATATATAGGAAATGTCTAAAGGTCCTTTAGGAGTAAGTTATCCGCTGGGTTTTTAAGATAAATGGATTAGCCAGCGCAGACAGTCTAAATCTATAATCCATTTTAATAGCTTCAAATATACCTACTTCTCAATAATCTGGAAGAATAAGTCATTTTGCTTTTATTGTCTACTGTCCCAAACCTCTTGTTCCATTATTACCAGCCAGTATAATCTGGCTAAATTCAAACAGCAGTAGAATGTTATCTAGTAAGTGACAGAAAATGAACCAGAAAAGCAATTTGATTTTAATAAATTACTTAAATATTACTATACAGCTGACTTTAATTATATACATAGAAACAATGATGAACTAAAAAAACTAGCGTGTGAAATCATTACAGGTGTCCTACCAATCCACAAGAGAATTGAATGTGTCCAACAGACAGGACTCTTTTTGCTCTCATACCACTTCCTAGAAAGGGATCGACATTGTGTTCCGATTGAGTTAGAGTCTTGGTTAAACTCACCGTTCCAAACGCATTTGCCTCATTTCATACACAGGAACAGGGAACTTAATAGGTATGAGGCTGGCCTTCCTAGATTAACTGAACTCAGAATGGTTATACATTAAGGGGCAGATGTATTAAGGGTCAAATATCAAGGGTTAATTAACCCTCGATATTCGACTGGCGAATTAAAATCCTTCAACTTCGAATATTGAAGTCGAAGGATTCTGCGCAATTCATTCGATCGATTAAACGATTAAATTCTTCGAATCGAACGATTCGAAGGATTTTAATCCATCGATTGAAGGATTATCCTTTGATCAGAAAAAACTTGGAAAGCCTATGGGGACCTTCCCCATAGGCTAACATTGACTTCGGTAGCTTTTAGGTGGCGAACTAGGGGGTCGAAGTTTTTTCTTAAAGAGACAGTACTTCGACTATCGAATGGTCGAATAGTTGAACGATTTTAGTTCGAAACATTCGATTCAAAGTCGTAGTCGAAGGTCAAAGTAGCCCATTCGATGGTCGAAGTAGCCAAAAAAAACACTTCAAAATTCAAAAAGTTTTTTTTCCTCTATTCCTTCACTCGAATTTAGTGAATGGGCCCCTAAATTAAGAAACAGTCTGCCCCTTAGATAGCATGGGTGGCTAATGTTACAAGATATGCAATGAACACTACAATAAATATGACTAAAGTTCATGGAGAACTATGGTCTATTAATTCTATGTTGTATTGATTCCCATTACATTTAGATATATAAATATACAAATACATACATATATATCTTTATAATAAAATTAAATACTTTGTACATTCATTAAGTCAAATCCCCCTATAAGTCCTTAGTCTCATTAATGTTGGAACCTGTAAATGTGGAAAACCAAATTTGCTGTAATTTTGCCAAGTATCACAAAAATGCCATGTGTCTTACACACTCAAAGTTACATATATTAATCACAGGTTTGTAATACTAAAAAATACCAATTCAGAAATAGTACACACAGACACCCAATCAGTAGGGATGTAGCGAACGTCGGAAAAAAAGTTCGCGAACATATTCGCGAACTTGCGCAAAAACGCAAGCGGTTCGCGAACGGTTCGCGAACCCCATAGACTTCAATGGGAAGGCGAACTTTAACATCTAGAAAAGACATTTCTGGCCAGAAAAATGATTTTAAAGTTGTTTAAAGGGTGCAACGACCTGGACAGTGGCATGCCAGAGGGGGATCAAGGGCAAAAATGTATCTGAAAAATCTGCCTGTGTGTGCTTGGAAGAGATAGTGTAGGGGGAGAGCTGTTAGTGATTTCAGGGACAGATGATAGTAAGTTTGCTGGCTAGTAATCTGCTTGATACTGCTCTGTATTGGAGGGACAGAAGTCTGCAGGGATTTGAGGGACATTTTAGCTTAGGTAGCTTTGCTGGCTAGTAATCTACTGTTCTCTTTAAACAACTGCCATACGTTGACCTTGTAGGCATTGTTTGCCCAGTTTTTTTGGACGCAGCCACTGAAGCACAGTTGCCAGAAAAAATATGCCATATAAATGCTGAAAATAGTCATTTTTCGCCATACGTTGACCTTGTAGACATTGTTTGCCCAGTTTTTTTGGACGCAGCCACTGAAGCACAGTTGCCAGAAAAATTATGCCATATAAATGCTGAAAATATAAATTTTTTTGGTTGCAGCCACTGAAGCACAGAGGCCAGAAAAATTATGCCATATAAATGCAGAAAATATGCATTTATTTGGTCGCAGCCACTGAAGCACAGTTGACAGAAAAATTATGCCATATAAATGCTGAAAATATAAACTTTTTTGGTTGCAGCCACTGAAGCACAGAGGCCAGAAAAATTATGCCATATAAATGCAGAAAACATGCATTTTTTTGGTCGCAGCCACTGAAGCACAGTTGACAGAAAAATTATGCCATATAAATGCTGAAAATATACATTTTTTTGGTTGCAGCCACTGAAGCACAGAGGCCAGAAAAATTATGCCATATAAATGCAGAAAATATGCATTTTTTTGGTCGCAGCCACTGAAGCACAGTTGCCAGAAAAAATATGCCATATAAATGCTGAAAATAGTCATTTTTTGCCATATACGTTGAGTCAACGTATGGCAAAAAATGACTATTTTCAGCATTTATATGGCATATTTTTTCTGGCCTCTGTGCTTCAGTGGCTGCGGCCAAAAAAACTGGGCAAACAATGCCTACAAGGTCAACGTCGTTGACCTTGTAGGCATTGTTTGCCCAGTTTTTTTGGCCGCAGCCACTGAAGCACAGAGGCCAGAAAAAATATGCCATATAAATGCTGAAAATAGTCATTTTTTTGGTCGCAGCCACTGAAGCACAGTTGCCAGAAAAATTATGCCATATAAATGCTGAAAATATAAATTTTTTTGGTTGCAGCCACTGAAGCACAGAGGCCAGAAAAATTATGCCATATAAATGCAGAAAATATGCATTTTTTTGGATGCAGCCACTGAAGCACAGTTGCCAGAAAAAATATGCCATATAAATGCTGAAAATAGTCATTTTTTGCCATACGTTGACCTTGTAGACATTGTTTGCCCAGTTTTTTTGGTTGCAGCCACTGAAGCACAGAGGCCAGAAAAAATTAAACCAGTAGGGTTTGCACCCTAGTTTGTAACGGTGGCGGAGGGAGGAGGAGGACGCTAAAGGACAGCTGTGTGTGGAGTCATGAGGCTTGAAGAGAAGGACAGCTGCATAGAAGTCAGAACAAGTCTTCCGGCGTGCAGTAACCCTCCGAGATCCACCCCTCATTCATTTTAATAAAGGTCAGGTAATCGACACTTTTGTGACCTAGGCGAGTTCTCTTCTCAGTTACAATCCCTCCTGCTGCACTGAAGGTCCTTTCTGAGAGCACACTTGAGGCTGGGCAAGACAAGAGGTTCATGGCAAATTGTGACAGCTCTGGCCACAGATCAAGCCTGCGCACCCAGTAGTCCAGGGGTTCATCGCTCCTCAGAGTGTCGATATCTGCAGTTAATGCCAGGTAGTCCGCTACCTGCCGGTCGAGGCGTTCTTTGAGGGTGGATCCAGAAGGGTTGTGGCGCTGCCTTGGACAGAAAAACATTTGCATGTCTGACGTTACAGACTGGCCAAAGGGCTTTGTCCTTGCAGGTGTGCTCGTGGCAGGATTACTGGCACCTCTGCCCCTGGAATGTTGATGAGTTCCTGAAGTGACATCACCCTTAAAAGCATTGTACAACATGTTTTGCAGGCTGGTTTGTAAATGCCGCATCTTTTCGGACTTGTGGTATGTTGGTAACATTTCTGACACTTTATGCTTGTACCGAGGGTCTAATAGCGTTGCGACCCAGTACAGGTCCTTCTCCTTAAGCCTCTTGATACGGGGGTCCTTCAACAGGCATGACAGCATGAAAGACCCCATTCTCACAAGGTTGGATGCAGAGCTATCCATCTCCGCTTCCTCATTATCAAGGACTGCATCATCCACGGTCTCCTCCCCCCAGCCACGTACAAGACCAGGGGTCCCCAAAAGGTCACCACTAGCCCCCTGGGAAGCCTGCTCCTGTTGGTCCTCCTCCTCCTCCTCCTCCACAAAGCCACCTTCCTCCTCTGACTCCACTTCTGGCACCTCTCCCTGCGTTGCAGCAGGTGCCTGGGTTCGTTCTGGTGATTCCGACCAGAAATCGTGCGCTTCCAGCTCCTCGTCACGCTGGTCTACAGCCTCATCTGTCACTCGTCGCACGGCACGCTCCAGGAAGAAAGCGAAGGGTATTAGGTCGCTGATGGTGCCTTCGGTGCGACTGACCATATTTGTCACCTCTTCAAAAGGTCGCATGAGCCTGCAGGCATCGCGCATAAGCACCCAGTAACGGGGGGAAAAAATCCCCAGCTGTGCAGATCCAGTCCTACCACCCAGTTCAAAAAGGTACTCGTTGACGGCCCTTTGTTGTTGCAGCAGACGTTCCAACATAAGGAGCGTTGAATTCCAGCGAGTCTGGCTGTCAGAAATCAAACGCCTGACTGGCATGTTGTAGCGCTGCTGAATGTCAGCAAGGCGTGCCATGGCTGTGTAGGAACGTCTGAAATGGGCCGACACCTTTCTGGACTGGGTGAGAACGTCCTGGAATCCTGGGTACTTGGAGACAAAACGTTGGACTATTAAATTTAACACATGTGCCATGCAGGGCACATGTGTTAAATTGCCTAGTCTCAACGCTGCCAACAGATTGCTTCCATTGTCACACACCACTTTTCCGATCTGCAGTTGGTGTGGGGTCAGCCACCGATCGGCCTGTGACTGCAGAGATGACAGGAGTACAGATCCGGTATGGTTTTTGCTTTCCAGGCACGTCATCCCCAAGACAGCGTGACAACGGCGTACCTGGCACGTCGAATAGCCTAGGGGGAGCTGGGGGTGCACAGGTGTGGAGGAGGAGAAGGAGGACCCAGCAGCAGAGTAAGAAGAAGAAGAAGACGAGGTAGAGAGCGATGGAGGAGTAGAGGTGGTGGCAGAACCGCGTGCAATCCGTGGCGGTGACACCAACTCCACTGTTGTTGTTGAGCTACCCATTCCCTGCTTCCCAGCCATTACCAAGTTCACCCAGTGGGCAGTGTAGGTGACATACCTGCCCTGACCATGCTTGGAGGACCATGCGTCAGTAGTCATATGGACCTTTGGCCCAACACTAAGTGACAGAGATGCGGTAACTTGGCTCTGCACATGTTGGTACAGGTGTGGTATTCCCTTTTTAGAAAAAAAATTGCGGCTGGGTACCTTCCACTGCGGTGTCCCAATTGCTACAAATTTGCGGAAGGCCTCAGAGTCCACCAGCTGGTATGGTAAAAGCTGGCGGGCTAAGAGTGCAGACAAGCCAGCTGTCAGACGCCGGGCAAGGGGGTGACAGTCAGACATTGGCTTCTTACGCTCAAACATGGCCTTCACAGAAACTTGGCTGGTGGCAGATGACTGGGAATGGGAACAGGTGGTCAAGGTGGAAGGCGGAGTGGAGGGTGGTTCAGACGGGTCAAGGAGAGCAGAGGTAGAGCAGTAAGATGCTGGACCAGAAGGAGTGTGGCTTTTAGTTTGCCTGTTGCCTTTGAGGTGTTGCTCCCAAAGTGCTTTGTGCTTGCCGCTCATGTGCCTTCGCATAGAAGTTGTACCTATGTGGCTGTTGGGCTTACCAAGGCTCAGTTTCTGACTGCACTCATTGCAAATTACAATGCTTTTGTCAGAGGCACACACATTAAAAAATCCCACACTGCTGACTTTTTGGAAGTGTGCGATCTGGCGGTAACAGTAGAAGTTGGCGGAGTTGGCGGTATTGGCGGCAATGGCGGGTGCGTTGGCCGGCTGAACACAGGTGCCGATACATGTTGTTGCCCTACTGATCCCTGCGGGCTGTCCTCCCTGCTTCTTCTAAGTCTTATTCTCCTACTGCCTCTCTGACTCTCCGTCTCTCCATCTGAACTACCCTCCTCTTGCTCTCTTCTACTAGGCACCCACAAAACATCAATCTCCTCATCATCATTCTCCTCAGATGCATCAATTTCTTCTGACACATCACAGAAGGAAGCAGCAGCGGGGACCTCCTCCTCATCACTCATTATGTCCATCTCTATCGTGTTCTCTGCCAGAATTAAATCTGGTGTAAGGTCCTCATCTCCTTCATCTTCTTCTGGCAATAATGGTTGCGCATTACTCAGTTCAAGAAACTCATTGGAAAATAACTCCTCTGACCCCAGTGAAGAAGGGGCACCGGTGGTGGAGGAAGTGTTACGTGGGGTGGCCATAGCAGTGGAGGATGAGGAGGATGTTGTGGTAAAGTTAGAAACGGTAGAGGATGGGGTGTGCTGTGTAAGCCAGTCAACTACCTCTTCAGCATTTTGGGAGTTCAGGGTCATTGGCTTTTTAAAACTGGGCAGTTTGCTAGGGCCACAGGATTGCATAGCAGCACGGCCCCTAGCACGGCCTCTGCGTGGCGGCCTGCCTTTGCCTGGCATTATTTTTAAAAAAACAACAACAACAACAAAAACTCAGTTGGTTTTTCTGGAAACGATAATACACACAGCTAGATGGCGGGTTGAAGAAAACACTGTGCAAATAATGCCTACAAAGTCAACGTATACACTACTACAGCGGTGGATACGGATTACGTAAAATATATGAATGCTGCTTGAAAAAAAGTAACTCAAGTGGTTTTTCTAGAGACGATAATATTATCAATATTTAGACAAAATGTGAACAAGGTCACACAGCTCGATGGCGGGTTGAAGAAAACAGTGTGCAAATAATGCCTACAAGGCCAACGTATACACTACTACAGCGGTGGATACGGATTACGTAAAATATATGAATGCTGCTTGAAAAAAAGTAACTCAAGTGGTTTTTCTAGAGACGATAATATTATCAATATTTAGACAAAATGTGAACAAGGTCACACAGCTCGATGGCGGGTTGAAGAAAACAGTGTGCAAATAATGCCTACAAGGCCAACGTATACACTACTACAGCGGTGGATACGGATTACGTAAAATATATGAATGCTGCTTGAAAAAAAGTAACTCAAGTGGTTTTTCTAGAGACGATAATATTATCAATATTTAGACAAAATGTGAACAAGCTCACACAGCTCGATGGCGGGTTGAAGAAAACACTGTGCAAATAATGCCTACAAGGTCAACGTATACACTACTACAGCGGTGGATACGGATTACGTAAAATATATGAATGCTGCTTGAAAAAAAGTAACTCAAGTGGTTTTTCTAGAGACGATAATATTATCAATATTTAGACAAAATGTGAACAAGGTCACACAGCTCGATGGCGGGTTGAAGAAAACAGTGTGCAAATAATGCCTACAAGGTCAACGTATACACTACTACAGCGGTGGATACGGATTACGTAAAATATATGAATGCTGCTTGAAAAAAAGTAACTCAAGTGGTTTTTCTAGAGACGATAATATTATCAATATTTAGACAAAATGTGAACAAGCTCACACAGCTCGATGGCGGGTTGAAGAAAACACTGTGCAAATAATGCCTACAAGGCCAACGTATACACTACTACAGCGGTGGATACGGATTACGTAAAATATATGAATGCTGCTTGAAAAAAGTGACTCCGGTGTTTTTTCTGGAGACGGTAATATTATGGATATTTAGACAGAATGTGAACAAGGTCACACAGCTCGATGGCGGGTTGAAGAAAACAGTGTGCAAATAATGCCTACAAGGCCAACGTATACACTACTACAGCGGTGGATACGGATTACGTAAAATATATGAATGCTGCTTGAAAAAAGTGACTCCGGTGTTTTTTCTGGAGACGGTAATATTATGGATATTTAGACAGAATGGGAACAAGGTCACACAGCTCGATGGCGGGTTGAAGAAAACAGTGTGCAAATAATGCCTACAAGGCCAACGTATACACTACTACAGCGGTGGATACGGATTACGTAAAATATATTATGGCTGCTTGAAAAAAGTGACTCCGGTGTTTTTTCTGGAGACGGTAATATTATGGATATTTAGACAGAATGTGAACAAGGTCACACAGCTCGATGGCGGGTTGAAGAAAACAGTGTGCAAATAATGCCTACAGGGCAAATAATGCCTAAAAGGTCAACTTATACACTACTACAGCGGTAGTAAAATAAAAAAAAAATGAATATTAAAAAAAAAAATTAAAGTTGGTGCTGCTGAACTACTAGGAGCAGCAGATTAGCACACCAGTCCCACTCCCCAACACTGCTAGACTAATAGCACTGGGCTCTTATAGTAGTAGTAGTAGTAGTAGTAGTAAAACAACAAAAAAAAAAATAAAAGCAGTCCTTACAAGGACTACTGTTATTGCAGCAGTCAGCAGATGAGATCAGAAGCAGGACAGCTGCCCACTGCAGCTACATACAGAGCACTGCAGTAGAAGGTAGATTACTAGCCAGCAAAGCTACCTAAGCTTAAATGTCCCTCAAACCCCTGCAGACTTCTGTCCCTCCAATAACAGAGCAGTATCAAAACGATTACTAGCCAGCAAACTTTCAACTGTCCCTGAAATCACTAACAGGCAGCAGCTCTCTCCCTACACTATCTCTTCAGCACACACAGGCAGAGTGAAAAAACGCTGCAGGGCTTCGGTTTTTATAGGGAAGGGGAGTGGTCCAGGGGAGAGCTTCCTGATTGGCTGCCATGTACCTGCTGGTCTGGGGTGAGAGGGCAAAAAAAAGCGCCAACAATGGCGAACCCAAAATGGCGAACGTCGCGCGATGTTCGCGAACTTCCGGCGAGCGCGAACACCCGATGTTCGCGCGAACAAGTTCGCCGGCGAACAGTTCGCGACATCTCTACCAATCAGCTACTGCAAGCTATTGCTGCAACAGAGCTGATCATATGTATTAGATTAGAGCTAAATGTGAACCCAATATTTAATGTCATAAATAAATCATCTTTCACATATACTCCTCACAATAAAGAAAAGTGTGTAAATGAAATCCAAATGACAGTACTGTCAATTAAAGGATTAAAGGCTTGTATAATACAAATACATTTGTTGGGAGATTATGATGGTATTGTGCACATTTTGAAGGCTGGGTTTTTGGAGGTCAGTAGTCCACAAAATATTAAGCTGAAAGCATGATTAGAACAGAGTGCAAAAGTGTTAACACCTTACAACATTCAATTAAAAGCTAGGCTCTCAAGTACTGTATTCATCTTCCATTCTAACATCAACATCTTTTTTGCTAAGGTATCAGACCCATAGCAAACACTTTTAGACAATTTAGACTCCAAAAATGAGAGATACAGAACACAACTGCAAATTGCCAACACTGCTGTGTACATCATTCTAAAATGTAATCTAAAGGTGAAAAATCTCTTTAGACATTACTGTTAACCATGGGTGGTTATAAAAACAGTTGCACTTACAGTACTTTGCACCTATTAAGAATTACTGGTTTTTCATGACAAACATCTAAAGCAAAAGCATTAAATAATCATTCACTCAGCAGAGACCTTTACATTTTAGCATTCATTATTTATGAGTCAGAATCATTATTTTTCATTTCCTGTTTAATGTAAAAAATCTCAAAACACAGTAAGGAGTCCTGAAATACAAAGTTGGATACAGCAATCCACCCCTGTGCTTTTTTATTTATCATGGCAGTGCACAAATACTGTACTTCTCATTTAAACATGGGTTTAAAAGATACAAATGCCATTACATTGAGGATTACTCTGTATCTGATAGAATTCTTTACCAATTGATTTCTTTATTTATTTATTAAACGTGTAGTATATGAAAATATTTGTGTGAGATTGTGAGGTCATACAGAGTTCTGAAACCTGCTACTCAGGCTAAGAAGAGGCTAAGAGATATTTTAAGGTAATCTAATTCATTGGGGTAATATAATAAAAGTAGAAAAAAGGTTTGCATTGGGCCTTAGATGAACAGAAAATCCTACTTACTGATTCAGTGCAATAACGTATCCGATATTTAGCAGTTTTCAATATTTTGAATGCATGAGATTTAGAGCGTCAATTATAATGCTGTTTGGTTGCTATGGGTTACTGAACTGCAGGAAAGTTGCGTCAAGGCTAATAAAAAAGGGTCTAGGGTTTTTAGTTCAACATTGTCAAATGTGTTAATTTTTCTTAAACCTCTTTGTATTCATCGTCTTTCTTTCTATAAAATCTAAAAAACAAAATGTTCAAACTTCATTCTGTACAGATAAGCATCCAGACGTTACTTGAGAAAAACAAATAAAGAAAGAAAGATAAGAGAAGAGTCATTCTATAAATCTAATTCTAAACATATCCCACAATGATAGATCTTGTTGATGTACAAAGCAAGCAAGAATGCATTATCAATGTTTTCCTAATGAGGCGAGTGTCTTCTAATAGTTGTGTCGCTGGGTACAAGATATAAATATAAGCAATGACCTTTGTGACTTTGGCATATGAATTCTGCTAAGCAAGCTTATCCTTGGAGATGATGGTCCAGCAACAGCCTGTTCCAATGCATTTAAAAAAATATATATATAAAATATATATATATATATATATATATATATATATATATATATATATATATATATATATATATACTGAATAGTTTACTGTAACTATACTGTTATAGTTCATCCAGGAGTTTATCCAGAAGCAGTGACCAGCTCCATGTTGTAGCTCCCACCCTTCCCAGCTATAGTCAGGTGATCCCAGTGGTTGCCAATAAAAGGGCAGCCAAGTTTGGGAGTTTTAACCTTGAAAGCAGCAAGTAAGTTGCAAGTAAAATTTAGTCCCTGTGTAAAATGTATAATGAAGCAATAGAATTCTTAATGAATCAGATAAAATTGAGCATAGGACTGGCCAGATATGGGATGACTTTGACGCAGTTGGCCAGTTTAAATATATTGCAATATATGGACAAACAATCCCTGTTTTGTTTAAAGGGTAAGGCATTTTTCAGTAGCTGTATGCACAAAATGTCTCAATGTCTTAAATATGTTGATAATGGGTTGAGTGCAGAGGATCTCTTGTATTTGTCTACAGATATATATTTAATATATAGTAACCCACTTTACTGTAGCCAAGGCTAAGAGTCAATATAGGCTAGAAAAACTGTGAAAACAGTATCAATGCATTTCATTTCCAAAATTGTTATGAAGAAATAAAACTTAAACTGTTTAAGAATTATCCATAAGAAACATTTCTATTCCATCATATGGCATTTTCAGTGTCAAAAATTGATCACAAATGAGGCAAAGTGGTACATTTTATCAGTGTGGCTCGTACCACACCCTGATAGGACTGTCTGACCCAAATCACTCTGTATAACAAATGGTGAATGCAATAAAACTGGTACTTTTACCCTTGAGTATTAATTCTGGCATCCCAACACCTTACTTCCATCCAAAGCCATCAATAAGTGGTTCCAAAGTGTAGGTGTGGATACAAAACAGCACATAGATTCTGCTGCAAAGGTGCCTTCATTCACAAACACAACATGTTTTGAGCTTCCTTGCTCTTTATCAAGTGTATACTCTTGATAAAGAGCAAGGAAGCTCAAAACATGTTGTGTTTGTGAATAAAGGCATCTCTGTGCTGTTTTGTATCCACACCTCCACTTTGGAACCACGCACTCTGTATGACAGACCTGACATGGAAGCTGAATAGTTTAGTTGGTGTTGAAATGAGAGAATCCATTAGAATAACATATTAGGATTACAGAAATAAAATATAAACATGCATTATAATTCCAAACATAAAATGGTTAGGTTGCACAAGAATATAGCTACAGAATGAAGGGATCTATTTCAAACAATACACACTGAATAACTGCATAGCCACAAATTTACTTTAAACAAGAATGGGCTGGCAAAATCATAGCAGAAAGCCTAATTATCTCTAATTTAGCAAACCTTTCATTCAAGCAGTTCCTTCAGATTTAATAAGATATGAGATACTGAATTATTAAATTTAGACATGTCAAATCCTTTGGAAGTACATCCACTGCCCCTTCTGTGGGAAGCAATTTCATTTGCACTTTTTCTGCCTGATAAGGAAAGGAAGCACTAAATTAATACAGCTAACAAAAAGCGACAGCCATTTTGTTCCTCCTATTTAATCAACACCCATAATGGAAACAATAATGCTTTGCCAACGGAAGATGGTATAAAATTCATTCTCATCCCATTGTGTTTAGTGTGGAGAAGTAAACATAGTCCTGGTTAACAAGATGTTAGCGGAGAGCTGGTTTTACCAAGCGTTTGGCCTCTAACAATGGCTGCTTCTTTAACTGAACCCAAAACTAGCTTATACATCTCACTTTCCTTGCATGATATGTTTACCCAAGTCTTTTATCTATATAATGATAGCTGAAATGATACAGTTTTGAAAAATACAGTACATTAAAGAAATTGAAAGATACAGTGTTGTCTTGCTGGCAGCTAACAAAGCCAAGACATTAGATAACAATTCTTCATGACAACACATAAAACCCACACACAAGGGTATTAATGGATACTGGTCAGCGATGATGATGACAAATGGCAAACAATATTGGCATTCACAGATCTGCTGTGCATGGTTTCTAAAGAAGCACACAACAAGAATCCACACAGATACACACTATCATTCATTTACTCTGTACAACACTGAATAAATGCAGAGTCTCCCTATGCCACACCTTCTAAATAGGACTGCAGGAATAAAACCATAGGACAAGCTTCACATATTTATATATATATATATATATATATATATATATATATATATATATATATATATATATATATATATATATATATATATATATATATATATATATATATACATGTGATCCTGCATACACAGCACACATACATTTAACTAAAACATTAGAATCTGACAGAGTAAAGGCCTCTTTGACTACCTCCGGCAGTGTATTGGTTAAGGTGAAATAGCAGATTAATCTTCGTAGTAACAACTCAGTCTCACAGGATTCCTTTCTTTCCAGCAGGTGCTACTATAGTCAGTGTGAATTTCTGTTCATTCGGAGAACTGTAGTAACATGCATGGTGTCATGCCATCCTCTGTGATCAAAAGCCAGGAAGCTCTCTTTTGTAGGCCACCGGCAGTAGCCACAATTACAGAGCAGTTGCAAGGCAAAAGCATCACCTCAAGGGGGATGTGCACAGCATAATGAGATAGCCTCTTGGGAATCACTAGACTAGAGCATATATCACAGATCAACTGACTGAAATAGCCTTCATGCTCATATTATATCTAACACAAGAAGAACCTTCTGTACACTAAATGATACCATATCAAATCATTTTGACAGAGACCTGGAACTAAATAAATGCATCAGACATGAATTCAGTAATGTATAAGCAACGGAAGGAATATTCCAGTGTATTCTGCAAAAATACTGTAGCTTTGATGTCATTTATATACAGGTTTTAAATGTGTATACAGGTCAGGACCGGGTAGAACCTTGCCATAAAATGAAGATTCAAGCAGAATAACGTTAATGAAGGGGCTTAAGCTAATGGGTGAGACTAAGAGAGAACTATAATCTTCTTATATTAAGAGCTGGCTCTGATTACTGCCCTGGTCTCCCTGATCCTTTGCTGTGGTGTCCAGATCAATCAGACTGAAGCTCCTTACTCTGAACGGCATTGGGTTAGGTGGGCCGTGAAATAGACCGTACGGAATTTTAACACATGCTCTTTCAAGGGAAATTGAATTCACAGTCACGGAAGCTCATTTACCAAGAGGCCACAGTATGTGCAGTGAAGATTTTCAGGCAACCTGTAATGTGTTTTCTGTCATAATTCAGTGTTTTGTTTTCCAGTATCCCACTTAGATGACTCAATATGCACATGTGAAACTGTGTGCATTTAAGTGCAAGCTCTGGGAATCAATTGCAAAGTCTTTGAGCAACCACGAGGGGGGTCTGGATACAGACTAGGTTGTCCATTAGTACTGTGCCTTACTACCAATATGTAAAATGCAAAGGAACGCAGAGTCATTCTGGAGCCCTACAGTTTGGGGTAGGTGGTAGGAACAAGTTAATATTTGGGGGGAGAAATGGCATACAATCAGCACAGATCAGTAGATATGGTTCAGTAACATTACAGCAGAAAAATAACCTACAGTGATACTGAGATATGTTGGTCCCTTAATATATCAGCTCCATTCGCAGACCCTGCCTAGAGATTTCTATGCTAATGGTGTCTCAGAAGCTACAGATGCAGCTGCCCAATGTCGCAACAAGAATATCTCCTCATAGGACACTAGGCTCCTAATCCTGATGCATACATGGGATGGGGATTACATAAAGCAGCATTCTGGGTAGGGACAATCCCACCTGCGAGCCTCCAGTTGAAATCAAGGACGGATCCCCTTCTCTAGTGCAGGGCTGGGGTATCTGTGCGTTGTAATTCATGGATAGCTGGAGGGCCGCACGACGCCCTATTTATGCTTTAATTCCCATTAGTCCGTGCCCGACAGATGCAGTAAAAGAGGCAGTGCTAAACCAAGCATTAAAATGCCGGTCACAGCTTAGTGCCTGGCACAGACAGCTTCTCTGCTCTCATTACATAAACCATAATATGGGCTTGGGAGATCGCGACAATGCGCAAAGGGACCAATGCCTCCCACTGCACCTTCCCGAGCCTCTTCCTCTCTGCCCTTGAGCATCTCTCCCCTCCTGATGTTCAGGGCTCCGCAAGCCCCGCTGTCTGCCCATGGCTTGGCTAAATGGTTGCAGCGACATTAATGTCTGTGTGGGGGAAACCGGCTCCTACCTTGTTCTTGGCGAAGCACCGGGCTGTCAGCTCTACGAACACCTGGGCAAACCCCCTCCCCCGCTCGTGCTCGGTATGTGCCCGCAGTCCCAGCCCAGCCAGCCCTCTCCGCAGAACTGAGCCCTCCCACCCCGCGCTGCTATTGGGGGAAAACGGGAGGTTTGGGGCAGAAGAAGCGCCGGTTGATTGGCTGAGGGTGATGTCATTCCGAGCCGACATGAACAGCTCCTGTGCATAAGATGCAGCCAGCTGCAGTGTGCCCGCATTCTCAGAGTTGCTGCTGCTACAAATGAAGTGCGACTCGGTCAGTGGCTATAGAGAGCACTGGCAACTTTTCCATAGCAACTGAGAGCATGCATTGCATTGGACTTCACTGGGCCAGGAATACTAACTGCCCCTTTATTTCTTTAGCAATGGAGTTGGCGAGACTTGATAACTGGACATAGTCAATTGGACAACATTCTGAATTATTTACTCAAACTGTAGAGTAGGAAAAGAAAGAGATTGGGGTTATTAGGGATTGGAGCGCGTTTGTACTGTAGGCTGAAACTCCACACTCGCTGTCCAGGGTGCTGAAAGGCAGGTATAACACTTTCTAGAGGTTTTGCACAATGGTCAATTCTAGTGAGACAGGAGTAAGGGCACACATATTAAAGGAGAAGGAAAGGCTTCGTACACTTGGGGTTCTAAATGTTAGGCACTACCAAGTGATTGTATTGACTTACCTAAAACCCCGGGCAGGTGATCCTATCAGCAGAAAACGGCACCGGCCCGAGGTTATACCAGTGAGGACTACAGAGCGATCCTTTAGCGTCTAACTCTTTCCTTCGTGCGGCTCCGCATACGCAGTAGAACGAAAAGCCTAACATTTGGCACCCCCAAGTGTACAAAGTCTTTCCTTTTCCTTAAAAGAGTCTGCTTTAAATAACTTTGCACTTACACTATTTTCATGCAGTGAAACTTGTGGGCATACATTTCCCCCCAAAAAGTTACTTCTTGATTATGTACATTATTGAATGGATGAAATGATTGTTTTCTTTACCTAATTTTTACAAAGAAGATCTCATTTGCATCCATATAAGTGACACATTGTATTATTTCCATTTGCACTACTTTTCATTGCAGAGCGACTTTGGAAGGTTGCTATAAGTGTATATCCCACATTGCAACAAACATATTTCATTATAAAGTTGGCATTTTTATTATAGGACTCTGTGACCAAATCTATATCACTGCAAACCTGTGTCATTTATTACAGATGTTTCTCATCATGACGTGAATGTTTGTAATGATGGGCGACTTTACAAAAATGGTGACTTTACAAAAAAAGTCACCATTCACCACAATTTTCCAGAGTTTCTTTCCAGAGTTCCAGGCCAATTGTGCCATGCTAAAAACCTTGAACAATAATGTTTAATATTAAGTTGCTCATGACACTATATAATATTAAAAATAGCACAACATTTGTGTTATTGCTGATAAGCCACAATGGTAAAGGCATGTGTATGATTCAGAAAATAAAGGATCTTTAGTTACTGTTCAGCTATTACTCCAGCCATGTGATGGAAAAACACAATCATACAAATTTGCTTTGAAGAAATACATTTTAGATGAACATGACTTATTTTATGAGCTTGCCTGCCTATTAAGATAATGATTACTGCATTATTAAGTGGTGGTTTATGGAAAATGAAATCAGATGAACAAGCTGTGGTATGGCATACAGAAACAGACATATTACAGAAACAAAACTGAGTCACGTCAATGGAAAGTTATGATATGAAGCCAGAGAGTTACCGTAGGACAGCAAATGTATCTTCCTCGATTTTATTTCTTTCCAAAATGGAATAGGCCATCTGGAACATTGTTAAACACAACATATAATTAGTGAACTGTCATGTACATAAATTCAAGCTTTGATCAAGCTTATCTCTGCTATTGGCTGACCAGTCACATGATACCATTCATTATTTTATATATCTTTCCCTTCATTGTTACTTTCATGGCTATGTAAGGAAAGTCTGGCAATAAGAATAATCCAAAAGGAATTAATATCAAGACAACTAATTACAGCAGCTTTCACTCCCTGGATAGTCATAACGCAAGACATATATCTTATATCTATGCAAATAAAATAAATTTTACTGCTCAGCTATTGGTTATCTTTGAATATCACTAAATCCTCCTAATGGGAATTTTACTGGCTATTTGCAAAATGCTAAAATTCACCAAAATACTCTATGGGTGACAAAATTGTTTTGACAGACGACAATTTTTTCGCTAAAAGTATTATTGTCACTTCTGCATACATACTTTGCATTCATTCATCAATTACAGACAATGGGGTAAATACACTAAAGGGTGAATTTTTACCTGTGAAGGCTTTGCTCCAGGCACAAATTCACTACGACTACACTAATTCACTAAAATGCGAAATTTTGTCTCAGCAGCCGACCACTGGCAACGTTTTGCTAGCCTTAATTTGTCAACGAGAAGCATTTCATAGAGAGATTTCACTAACGTTTGTTTCTGCCTAGTGAAACTTTGTTAGTAGACTTGTGCTTAGGTCAATTTGAATAGGGTGGGTACATATAGGTCATATATATATGATTTTATTAGTGATGTTGGTGCAAATGCTTGAAGTGGCCACTTATTATTAAAAATGTCCAAGGAAGACAAAAGAGATCCTCTAATGCCCTAGACATGAGCCCACCCTAAAACAAATGTGACATGCCCCTCAAATGGTTTAAAAAAAGGTTAAAACAAAACTTTTAACTTTTAAAGACAATCCCGCTTTAATATATGAAAAAACGCTAGCTTTTTTTACCATTTTAATAACTTTTCAGCATACAGGATATGATGTCACTTTTAAAGAAGGGGGTTGGATATATCAGGGCTAAGAGCATAAAATTGGCATTGGAACACCCTAAAGTGGTATTTGACAAGATCAGGGAGGAGGCTTATTTTGACAAGAGGGCAAGCCATTAACCTCCCCCATTGCATAATTTATGGGTGTCTTGATGTTGTCCCTAAGAAACAGCCTTCTAAATCAAGTTCATTAAACTCATGGTGAAGAAGGGGAATACTGCCCCTTTAAATGATCTATTAAATATACATCATTTATAAGAGATTACCCTCACCAAGTGAAACATTTCTTCATGATATACTATATGCTGGTATGTATTTCTAAGCACAATAACTTGTTAAGATTAGAGATGTGCTCATTTAGCCTACTCCGATGAAGTCCTTGCAACTGATGTCCCAATTGTAATGCCATCTAAACTGCATGCCACTACTTGAGCTCTATTCCCAAATATCATTTGTCAATGTTGGTTGTACAGATATGGGACCTGTTATACAGAATTCTCAGGACCATGGGCTTTCCAGATAATTGATCTTTCTGTAATTTGGATCTTTATACTAGAAAATCATGTAAACATTAAATAAACACAATATCCTGGTTTTCCCTCCTATAAGGATTATTTATATCCTAGTTTGGATCAAGTACAAGGTACTGTGTTTATTAGTACAGAGAAAAAGGAAATCATTTTAAAAATTTGGATTTTGAGATCATGGAGTCTATGAAAGATGGCATTTCCCCTGTTTGCATTTAACATACATGCACATTTTCATTAAAAAGTTTAGTATTCAATTAGAAAATATAAATAAAATTAAAAGTAGAGGGTATATATATTGCAATACAGACTATTAACTAGTATGTACTGCATATTTTCATTTTTTGGTATGAGTTGAATTATTACGTTCAACTGTATACCTTGTACACAAGATTTAGAAAGTTATATGGGTATAGGCAAACAAAAAATATGTTTCCTGAAGATCCATGACAAAGGTTTAACTGTAAATATTCACCTCAAAACAGATATAACGCAGGCACAGACATTAATATGTTTTCATTAGTTATGGAGAGAAGTAACTTGACTTTTTCTGAATATTGGGATATATTTGTGTTAAGATTAATGCTTGTTTAGATCAAAAAACTTCCATGGTTACTTCTAAAGTAGCACATTACTGTAAACTGTTGAATTACAGGCAGTACTAAAGACAGTTAATCTTCATTCAGTGAACGCTGAATCCTAACCAAGTTACATTTCCAATTAGTGCTTAGTGAATATGGATGAATCTCATCGGCTAACAAAAGGACCTTTGTTCTGAACAAAAAGAATCCCAAGAGAGGTGAATGGGAGAATAAAACCCCCTTCTGTACATTTTCTTTACTGCATTGCTTCAACGATTTTGATTTAGTAAAGCGATGTTAGTAAAGGCATATTGATAAGATCATTGGTCAAAGGGTAAACATAAGGTCTGTATGGAGGAAGGTATTTGTATTTCTCATTATGAATAGAGTGAAGGTCCAATTAACTGGAATAGGATGGCACAAACAATACATTTGGGACAGGGACTGGATTCTCTATGCCATGAGAATTCCTAAATGGAATACAGTACATATAGGGAAAGTAGTCACTGTGGGTCACTGGAGAAGCCATGAGAACCTTTTGGTGAAAAATAAAAAAGAACAGGTGTTGATGTTGAAGCTGATTCTGTAGATATAAAAACCACTGTATCACAAAGAAACAAAAATGTTTTTTTCAACCTGGAAATGTATCTGTAAAAGTTTTCCCTAAATGCTTTAAGATGGTGTGGCAATTGAGTTGGCATAATTGCAACATCTATCACACACACACAAATATTGAGCATATACATCACTAAAGCCTGCTTCATCCGTATGATATAAAGTTTTAGGGCTGAAATTATGTAGAGTTTCAAAATAGTTTTCTGTGTATTGTAAGCTGCGGGATCCACAACAGATACGTTTCTCCTTTTTAAGACAGTTTATTTACACACAGGGGTGACCATTTCAGGATACAAAACAAATCCTGCCCACTGGGCTCTAACTTCACACATAAAGAGTTCCCTTACTAAACTGTGGAACGTGAGCTCTAATCCATGAGCTGGACTTCAGGATCGGAGTACCTGGCTTGCCTGTTCGTTCCAGAATACACCAGCTTTCAGGACCTGGCCACCACCTGGCCACCAAAGCCTTTAAAGGAAAACTATACCCCCCAAACAATGTAGGTCTCAATTAAAAGATACTAAGTAAAACAGCTCATATGTAAAACCCTGCTTCATGTAAATGAACCATTATCATAATAATATACTTTTTTAGTAGTATGTGCCATTGGGTAATCATAAATAGAAAATTGCCATTTTAAAAAATAAGGGCCGTCCCCTGAGATCGTAAGATTCACTGTGCACACATACAAACCACATGTAAGGTCACATGAGCCAATTAACAGACAGAGTTCTGCCTTTTGCTTCCTCACTTCTTCCTGTTACAGTTAGTGTTGTAGTATTTCTGGTCAGGTGATCTCTGAGGCAGCACAGATAGAGTCACGAAATGGTGGTTCAAGGCAAGAGATGTAAAAGGGCAATATTTATGTAAATATATATTCCAGTTTGGTACGATTCTTTAATATGTCATTCAATTTGATATAAACTATCTGTTGCTTAAGTATTCATTTTGGGGGTATAGTTTTCCTTTAAAGAGAGAACCTATTCTCGCTTTATGAACACCCTTCCTGGTGCCTACCTCTCCGACTAATGAGAACTTAGAAACACACATTTTCCCACATTGTTTTGGTCACTCTACCACAGTAGGCACAGATGCTCTATAACAAAGAAAAACAATGATTTTTGCGTCTTGATTGGATTCTTATTTGCAATTAATACAATAAGGATGATAAATTGCTTTGTATGAAATTTGCTACTGATGTTCCAGGGATTGGTGAACACAACATTTTTGTAGCAGTCGGATATGGAATATAAACGCCATGTAATGGCCATCCAGTCAATCCAATACATGCAATAATAAATCCTACTCGCAATATGTTTTTTAGTGAAATTAATGAGAGGTGAAGCTCTATTTAAATAATTATAGTTGTGTCCCTTAAAAAAAAAAGAAAAGAAAAAAGCAGAAAAGAACAGGCTCCCCGAGCCATTGGTTAGGTACAGCACAGAACAGCTTCAATGTGCTTCCACATAAACAATGTCATTGTGCTCCCACATAAACAGACCAAGGTTGACAGTATGTCCCCTGTCACTGTGATAATTTGGTTTGCCACTGATTTTTAAATATAATTGAGGCTGTACTTATTGGCGTTCTTGGTGCACATCTACAGATACTGAGGCTAAATGTGATTAGAGCAAAGAAGACTCCTAAATATGTCTCAAATGGATTAGTTTTGTGCCCTTTGACTTAAGCTAACACGGGTTCCTTGCATGGGGTAATAGCCATTGTTATGGATGGAGTCCATCAAATGAAACTGGCTAATCAGCTCTTTATTGCAGAGGCTTAGCCAGCCTGTAGCCAATCAGCGCTGACAAATTCACAGGTTTAACCTTAAATTACCAATAGCCAAATGTACAGTAATGGGACCAGCAAGAAAATATGTAAAATGTACATCTCTGTGAAACAAATCTGATAACACAGCTTGTTTTAAGCTATAAGCGGAATCAGAAATTACCCGATTGTGACACAGCATTACCTACCATAGAAAGCTTATATATACACTATGAAAAACACAGACATATTTAATACTGCATGCTTAATGGGTCTTTTTGGTTCCCAAGAGCACATAATATATCCTGAACAGGAAGGTCTGCCCTTTTACTTTTTATTAAAAGCTTTTGGAAACAATCCAAAATGATACTGCTATCCTCATCTCTTAAATTCTGTCCCTCGTTCTGCTGAATAGCATATATTCTGCATTCACAAATCTGCTCCCTACTGTATTACACAAAGTAGGAGAAAACTTACATAAATTATATCAGCACAAAAAACCCACTTGAGTATGGCAAATCCTTCCAGAATGAAAAGAAAAACAGAATACAGTTAGAGGTTTCACATGAACCAAACTGTATTGTGTGCAAAAAACAAGTAAGTAAGTATAGGGAGTTTTGCTCACATAATATCATCAATATATATTATACAATTAGTATTGAACAGTTCTCTTATAGCTATTAAATCTGGCATACACATAAAGGGTAGAACGCAAATAGTTAAAAAAAAATGTTAGTCCTTCGGGTTTGTTTCATGCCGATCTCTTCACAGTCTCTCAGCTGCACAAAAATCTCCAAAAAATAAAAAAAGGCCCACTATGTTCTTGCTATATTGGGTTTCATGTAAAAAAAACATCTCAGATAAATGATTAAGTGGCTCTAGAATCAGGTAAACAATGCAAATCTTTGTATGTGTCCTGGCTGTTTTAATGTTTTCAAGAAAGGATTTTTTTTAAATTCTGAATCTGGGTTTGCTTCATGGTATATTCAGGGTCTATTTACTAACATTCAGTTTTTTTCCTCTAAAAATTTGAGTTTTTAAACATTTCTCCAAAACGCTAACAATTTGAGATTGAGTGTAAAAAACACAAAAAACTTCTCCAAGTAAAATCAGTCGAGATCCCATAGAAGTCAGTGGGAGCAGTGCTCATCCTATTGGACTTTTTTTTTTTTTTTTAGCCATTCAGACTTTTTGGATTTTTTTTCATTAGTAATTATCTGGAATTTTTTTATAAATAGCAAGAGATGTTTAAAATGATGTTATTGCGAATGTTTAGCGCTGCTCGCAATGTAAAATCAATCACTGGCAAAAAGGATATTGCTAAGCAAAGGTTAGCGTTAACACCTGGAGTTTCATTAAGGGGCCAAATCATTAACTTCGAGTGAAGGATTTGAAGTAAAAAAACTTCGTATTTCGAAGTGTTTTTTTTGGCTACTTCGACCATCGAATGGGCTACTTCGACCTTCGACTACGACTTCCATAGGCTTGGCTAAGTTTTTTTGGTCGAAGGATAATCCTTCGATCGTTGGATTGAAATCCTTTGAATCGTTCGATTCGAAGGATTTAATCGAACGATTATTCCTTCGATCGTACGATCGCAGTATTTGCGCAAAATCCTTCGACTTCGTTATTCAAAGTCGAAGGATTTTCATTCCCAGTCGAATATCGAGGGTTAATTAACCCTCGATATTCGACCCTTGATGAATTTGCCCCTAAGTGTTTTGTCACAAAATACACTTTGCAATGTGCAAAGGTTTATTACAAACACTGCGAATATTCGAAAAAGCTATTTGGACGCAAACTTTGTGAGGAAGTCGTTGAGGTCCATAATCGGTCAAAAAGGACACAAATATGGTCGCTAACATTCGCAGTGGCCTTTGCACTAACGAAACATATTACATTCCCCCAACAGATTTTAATTGTGGTTTTAAAACCACTAAAATTCTACCTTTAATAAATGGGCCTCTCAGTGTGTGCTATATTGTGATGATCATGTAGTCTAGTAATCCCAGTGCTAGCATTGTTTATTGGGATTGTAGGATACCAGTCACAATGCAATGGTTTTATAATGAGCAATATCAATGTGTTCTTTTTTTTACTCAATTTTGTAACTTTTCATTCCAGTAACCACTTTTATTATGTCCCACTAATATCCCCTGACACCTACAGCACATTTGGTCCCTTCTATGTGCTATAAAAAGATATTATGATGCAGGCCACAGAACTGTATATTAAGCTGCTATGTCCTTATGTCATAGTGTGAAAACCCAACTGTTGTTTCACAAAATGTATTGCTCATCACAGACAGCAGATCTAATCTTGACAACAGAGAACAGACTGTCCAGCATTATTCCCAGCATTCAAATGATTACTTCCTCAGAGCAAGAGACTTAATAACTGATGGGTGTCTGTCAAAGGGTTTAGCTCCCTTTCGCTAATGTACAGAATTTCCTGCTCATTTAAACAGTCACACATTATAGTTTTTTAAAAAATCAATTTCATCCAGGCCTTTTGAGATGACAAGGGAAAAACGATCTGTCAGCAAAATTGTCCTCTTCTTCCTGTGGTGATTTGATGTTATATAAAGAGATTTTTTTTATCAAAGGTCGAGTTGATTTTTACTAAAATTAAAAAAAACTTTTTCCGTGATTTATTATACCCGAACTTGGTAATAACTTGAATCCAAAAATACTCCAGCTAAGATCTGTCGAGGTCACTTAGAAGTCATTGGCAGATAGATGTTTGTAGTCTTCACAATGTTCATTTTTTTTCAGTGAGTTTTGCTCAAAAACTCAAGTAATTCGAGCTATTCAAGTTTTTTTCCACCAAAAACTCGATTAATTTGAGTTTTCAGGTTTTTTGCCCCAAATTCAGCGATTCGAGTTTTTTCCATTTGAGTATTTTCTTAAATCAAAAAAAAATTCAAGTTGTGAGGTCATTCGAGGTCTAAACAAACTCACAAACCTCTAAAACTCGACCTTTGATAAATAACCCCCTAAATGTTCAGGTGCAAAATATCAGAAATCTGCATGTACCATTGCCTTAAGTTTTATATAACATATAAGTTAGATAAATAACAATGGACTTAATAGAAATATATCTATCTAAATATTGTAGAGAAGTCTACAGCCATAGGATACCAAATTTAATTTCTTAGTGCACTCCTCTATCACAGTTGCTCTCAGTTCTATAAATCCACAGCTGCCAAACACTATATCAATTCATGGCATGGGAAGATAAATGTTTCCTGGTCTCACTGGCTGATATTTGCATTTGTGAATAAAGTCACTGTAAGAAAACATGGAAAATGTTGGGCTGGTGGGAGTGGGGGGCAAAGGTTCAAATCAGGAAGATAGTGTCAAAAATTGCCAGATTTTTTTCCCTCAATGCACCTTGCCCAATCGTATGGCATAATTCTTTACACCTCTATTAAAGAGAGCAGAGAGCTATACGTGTCCAATAAGAAGCCTTCTTGTGGCAGCCCCTGAACATCCTTATGCATTATGCCACTAAGCCCCTTACTTGGCCATTGTTATGCAATAATTTAATATTATTGAACCATAGCTACTCTGAAGTATGGTTCTGGGAGAATCAAACAAAAACTGGAGTATAAAAAACAACAACTGCAAGACAATCAGTTTCAGTCTTTTACAAAACTGATAATCTGTAGAAATGTTTAATAACTGGGGGTTTACAAGTGTCATAACTTTGTTAACCTGGACAACCTGAAGCAAACTGAAGGCTAAAACGAGCCAAAGTGAAAGGAATAAGACAAGGAGGTGGGTAAATATATATTTTATAAGCTAATAAAAAGTAGGTTTACCAAACATTTGTGCAATGCTTGTCAATTTTTGAGGCTTAGCAATTCAATAGGTTGTTAGAGCTCAGATATACCAATGAGCCCTAGCATCCCATAAAACAGTTGAACACTTATGACTGCTTTAATGAATATGAATGTGTCCTTTCTTTCTTAACAATCAGAAAATGTTTACATTTTAATAAACATGCCTCAATTAACACTGAAGAAGAGTATATAGGATATTTAATGGTGTTCACATGTTCCTACAATGTAATTGTATCACTATCACTATCAATGTTGGAGCATGCAATTATTTAAAAAAAATCCTTTTTCTGTATTCCCAACCCCAGTGGTTATGGAAGGGTCTGTAATATCACAGCATGATTGATAAATACTGTCATAAATAGCCAGTGTGTTGGAGTGTTGGAGATACAGTATAAGTACTGGTGGACCGGAAGGAATATTTGAGTACTAATTGCTTATATACTAGCAATGCAGACATGGTAATATAAGTCATAAGCAGAATTCTATTACTACTAATTCACCTACCAATAACAGCCTTGTATTGATCATTATAGATGATGGAATAATCCAGTAAAGAATGCATTCCTCCAAAAACAAGGTAATGTTCATTCAAGAACAAAGTACTTGTGGTTGGAGTTTATAGCAAAATGAGAACACGGTACTCTGGGGATATGTTATTCTTTGTCAGGGTATGGCTCCCTCTGATGCGTACCCATTTCTACTCTAGTATAGAGATAACTAATGGTTCTTATGACTTATTGATGCTTCTTAGAGTAAGTAGACATTACATTGCTTACAGTACATGCCTTACCAGTTATTGAAATAACACTTTGCTGATTCAATTACATTGCATTTTTGCATGTAAAAAATGTTTTCCCACACTTATTCAATATTCATATGGAGAGGATAAAACTTGTTTTTGCCCACTGTGGGCTGAATATATTAAGTATATTATGGGTTTAGAATGTATTATTAAGATATCACTATGCAAGTTGTATCAGGTGAACCAGTATAACTGTAGTGGCTGAAATTTAATGAATCCACATTAGTGTCTGCCCCAATTGAGCGTACACTCTAAGAGTTTAAAGTCTCTGTTACAATTGCTATGGTCAATTTCACCAGAAGCCAAGTAACCTATATGTTTTTGGAGTGTGAGAGGATACCAAAGTACCCACATGAAATCCATGTAAATGACCATTTTACAGAATTACTATTGGTGGGAAGCTTAGAGGAAGAAAGAATTCATGTCAGTAGCTCCTATGTGTGTCTCTACAAGACCTACTTTTGTTTGTGGAAAATATGTAACAAACCTTTCCTCTAGTTTTATGTTGCTCCCACTAGTTTTACATTTACACTACCCCCAATGTTCCATAACAAACAAAAAACAATAAAAAAAATCACATAGCTTACAAGATTAGGTGTGGTTTCTATAAAATCCAAAAATAAAATAAAAAATATAAAAGTCATAGTGAGGCAAAATGTTATTTATCCATAAATGTAGCCTAAATTTTTTTTTTTCTAAACAAGACATCCAGAGCGTACTGTTCATGTGTTGCATGGGTCTCTTATATGGCATAGTTTATATACCTACTCTTACTCACTATTATTCTAATGAGGCTGAAATGGCAGATTTCCGTAAGGCAGAAGTAACTAGAGCAAAGGCCCAGCTCATTCCATAGTGTGCATACATTGCAATTTGTGTTTGATGTTTATTTTGTACACAGTAAAGCGTTGTTGAAATAGACATGAACTGCACAATGTCGTACTAGACATTTCATGAAGTCTTAGTCAGACCAAACAGACTGACGAATTGTCCAAAGAATGAAAATTATTTTGCTGAAGGCAACATCTTTGATGACTTTACGCAACAGTCATCTAATAGTTACATGCTATATATGGAATATGAATGCTTGCTCTGATAAAACTCAGTTCAAGCCATGGCCAATAAACAAGATAGCACAATCAATAAAGGAAGAACATTGTTAACTGAATAAAATTATAATTGGGACAGGCTTGAATTTGCTGGTGTGGGGAAGCTGCAGCTGAAGGCACACATATAATAATACACAACTCCCAGATATTGTTTATAATTTTTCTTGTCCACTCTTAAGCTGGCCATAGACACAAAGATACTGTCCTACAAAACAAAGATTTGTACCATTTGCGGACTGTGTGTGGAATTTCCTGACATTTTATTTTTTTAAGACTTACATCGGCGACCGATAAGCTCTCTGCATTTATTGTATTGTATGTATCTGACTTACCAATGGATGACATTACTATTTGTTGGACATAAGTTTTGTACAATTCTGCCTATCAATAATGGACAGAATATAGACTGAGTTGTTATTTCTCCTACTTATGTTAATAAGCAATGTAATATTCTTCATTAGGCTTTTAATGTATTGCAAATCTTAATTGCGCATTATGAATCTTTAAGACCAGCTTACAGATGGAGTCAACTTTTGGAGCAAACGTAACAACTTTTTCACTAAGAAGTTTTATTACATATACTGCACACTATCATAAACTATAAAATTCGCTATCCTACTGTGGCGCGAGGGGCAAACTGTTCTCAAAGGCAACATTTATTTGCATTGCCACATTGAGCCCATGAACACATTCAAACTTTCCATGGACGCAGTGCTAGCTTTAATCATTATTAAGAGGCTATTTAGGGCTTTCTCATGACACAGCCTGTACTCAATTATTTTATACACATGTAACACCTATTTGGGCCACTCGGGGTTAATTCACCAGCTAGAACACTAGAGCATGGGTTACACGCGACTTACACCCAGGGCAGGGCCTTCGCTAAGTGGAAGTGTTCCCTCTATGGTGTAGTGCAACTACATCCCCCCCAGGCTACTGTGCACACAAAAACAACTTGGGCGCCAGGAGGTTCTTAACAATCAGGAACGGTTTATTATGCCAAAAAGGGCAAATGACCACAGGTTTCAGTACTCACGCAGGAGTTGAGGAAAACAGCATATTGAGAGTTCACACAGATCAAAGGCAGGCTCACACAGAAAGTACACAGGCAATTGCAGTACAACCTTTCCCTCCTGGAAGTTGTCAGGAAAGCAGCTTCTACCCTACAGTCCCTCTTCACTGAGGTCCCTTACTGGAGGCAACACACAGAGCCTCTGGGAAGCTACTCCCTTACTGCAAATCCTTGTTGGAGCTTCAGCTGCTCTTTCTCTCTCACCTCTCTGCCTTTCTCTCCTAGAGAGACTATGACAAGTCTGCCCTAGTATATCTGTTCCTCATTCACGGGGTTTCCTGGCCCCCGACTTGGACACATGCCTTCTTCTGGGCCTATTGCACTCAGTCCCCCTGAGCACATCCAGCTGAATCACATCCAGCAAAAGAGGAAGACGCCACTCCCTGCACACACTATATAGGAGTGAGTCAGAGCAGTGTCATCAAATCTCTCAGCCTATCACTGTAAAGGTTATTCTGTAACAGGGATTCTACCCAATAACCCAAGGAAATGGTGAAAAGATTAACTCTATAGGGCCTGTATCCCTATAGGGCCCTACACACACTATCAGGTTCTTTTGCATATTGACTTTTCTGATTTCTGTTTCAGACCTTTATTTTAAATATTCCCAGGGTAATTTCTCAGCCTCTAGGCAAATTTTGATAGTAATACACCCTCTTCAGGACACTACCTTACACCCTTAAAAACGGTTCTTGAAGAATGCCACTTTTATTCACACAAGCATTTAAAAGTAACTCATTTTCAATGGATTATATACCTGGGATCAAATACACTATTTACAGAACTGTACTGTATATTTACCCTCAGTCAAAAAATTCAGTTTTTTTGTATACTTGTTTATAAACAGTAGTAGTAGAATTTGCACATGCATCCATAGTGGGTCTAATATTACATTTAATGAGTTCATCTCTGATTTGGAGGATAGTATTGTAAGAAGTCTGTCTGGATCCATGCAGGATAATTGAATCAGGCATCTTTGCAAATGGATCAGGAAAAACCCAGTGTGGGCAGTTTAGCAGCAGATCTGTTTCACTGTTCATCATGTAAACTTGGTATTTAAAAAATAAAGAATACTTATATGCGTTATGGGATAAAGGTAGGCAAATGCTTGATAGAGTAGGACCTAAAGGTACTTGGGCTAAATTGAAATGAGGCAAACCCATAAAGCTTAGCAGAATATTTAGCTAGTAGAGAATTTTTTTTAGATAAGAAAAATAGCTAGTCTAACCTATGTTTTTTTTTTTTAACCCACAATGTACTTTTTCCTGCAGCACGTGCAAATGGAGCAACCACTGTTTGTAATGAGTAGTGAATAGAGATATTTGAGTGCAAGTTGTGTAAACTATTTATGAACCAGCATGAAGGTGAGATATAGGCATCCGTTGTATGCCCAACACTAGTGTAACATAGATTATATACTAGATAGCACGTATATGGAGCAACTCAAGTTATAGTTGCAGGAACATTTTAATAAAAATACATTTTAAATATGTTCATACATGAAAATTATGTGATTTTAATATTTTATGAAAAATTCTAATATGTATTAAAGATACAAAGAGGTTCATTCTGCCATACAATACCACCCCACCCTTGTTCCTTCTTTCCTGCTGCAGCTGGAGAGGCTTCAGATTTTCATTGAAGGAGAAAGCGATGTCCCCCTTGTGGTAGCTCTCGGATACAAGTTCTCAGCTTGCTGTAATGATCCAGACAAAATCTAGCTGCAGCTTAGTATTGAATTCAAATGATATCAATCTGTGCTCGTGCAGGTCTCGGCAAACTGAAATGCATATCTCCTATTATTGTTTTAATTGTGTGATGGTACGTTAGGTATGGGTCCATTCAGTTCCAGTTGTTTATTAATAATGACAACATCCCGTATGCAGATTATGCATTTAGCCTCTGGAGTACAAGGTTGATGGGATTTTCTCTTCTGTGTATTTCGACTAATGCGCTGTGTCAGCTCAAATCATTTCCTGCACATTATTTTTTAATAAGCTCTCAGACTGAAATCCACTCAGCAATATACTGCACCTTCAGAGCAAGCCATAAACAAATAAATGCTGTTACCAGCCAGCAAAATCACATATGCATCGATTGTTGGATGTAAACCAACTGGTCAGTGTGTTCAACAGCATTTTAATCAGTCTAGAACTGTTGTTTAAATTATGGGGATACATTCTGAGAATATTACATTTGGCTGCTTATATTATGTCCCCATCAATTCAAACCATTTTGGTATAGAAGCAGCAGTCTGCCTTGTAACGCTCCCCTGATCGCCCTTAAAAAAACATTCTCTCTGCCACTTACCAATTGCTCTTAGCCACTACTCATAGTAACACCACAATTAATTAACACAGATCAACCTAAGTCTGCAATTAATATTGCATAGTCCACAACCCGAGGGTACCTTGGCCCACCTTACTGTGTGTCCAAATCATAACAAAAGTGTACATTACCTTCCCAGAATGCACTGTAGACATTGATTTGTATCAGTTCCTTTAATTGCAATCAAATGCAAATTGCCTTGCTTTTTACCCATAATACAGCATTTTCCCCCATAATTGCGGCACTCAGTAATTCTCAAATCTGAGTTGCATCAATCATATCTGACAGATAATCCCAATCTGTCAACATGAACACAATTGGGTTTGTGTTTTGATGCATCTAGTGGGAGTTGTGTTTCCATAGCACTCATTCAATATGGCAAGTCTGGTATGTGTATTGTCACAACCCACTGTAGGAACCCTGGAGAGACTGTCAGATCAGGTCAAGGGTGGGGTGACTTCAGAAGAGAAAGGATATATGCACTGGCAACCATGTAAAAGTGCAGAAGTGTACAGTATTGATGCAAATACCTAGTCAACAAGGATCATTTACAATGGAAATGGCACAGTTAGTAACACTCTTTGCACTTCCACATAGTTACCGCTTCCTATGTCTCACCTCCTTTTACAAAATTTGAACAATTCTGTCTACTGAAGCATCTATATAATTGTACCTAGATGTCATTTTGATGGCGAGCATTGGAAGTGATGTCATCTGGACATAGAAAATGTTCACAGTAATTGCATCGAATTGAAGTGCACATGCAAGTGCATTGAATATTGGAGGCAATACTTATCATTTATAGAGTTTTTTTCAGCTCTGTGGAGAATGCTCCATTCTTGTAACTAGAGCAAAAATATGGTTCCCTTTTTTCCCAAAATCCACTTAGGTTTTAATTAATGGATTACTGCACATTTACCCTGTCTTGTACTGTACCTCTAGCCCAGAAAATGTTATAAGTGAGACATATGAGTTCTGCATAAAAACTATGTGCCAGCTTATACAATAATTGCTTTTAATTGGTTCTATGACTGGAGCAAACCAATTTTATTAATCCCTAAAATCCCTAATGCATGTAAAATCAATGTAAAGTTATGTACATAGGCGGCAGTAACAAGCACACTACTAATGAACTGAAATGCTGTATCTGTTGTCAAACTAGAGATCGGAAAGTATTGAACATTAGCAGCAGATATAGTAGCAAACTCATTAGCTCTGTGGAGGCACAGGATAGCAGAAAATACAATATTCACATACCTGTAAAAAGAAAACAGACAAAGCAGAATAAACACAATTATAATAATAATTATCTGTATTACACTTTGAATACGCTGCCCTTGTTTGGAAAAGAAAAGACTTATGAGCAATCAAATTCATTAATTAAGCAATAAGCCTATGGGACATGTGGTGCTTGCAGGGAGTCCAATTGTCTTTGCCATTTTTGGCATATTTGACTTTTGTTTAGTGGTGACTGGTGGGAATGGTTGTTTTTAAAGGAAAACTAAACCCAAAAAATGTATGTGGCTAAAAATGCCATATTTTATATAATGAACTTATTGCACCAGTCTAAAGTTTCCACGACTCAATAGCAGTAATGATCCAGGACTTCAAACTTATCACGGGGGGTCACCATCTTGGAAAGTGTAGCGACACTCACATACTCAGTGGGCTCTGAGCTAAGCTTAGGGGTCGTCACAAATTATTGGGTTGGCCTGTAATATAATCTGATGCTACAGGGCTGATTATTACATTACATTCTCTTTGTGTTGCCATGTAGTAATTATATATATATATATATAATGGGTTGAGTGCAGAGGAATCTTGTATTTGTCTATATATATATATATATATATATATATATATATATATATATATATATATATATATATATATATATATATATATATATATATATATATATTAATTGCAATATTAATTATTATTCTATGTGTACTGTATATTTTGAGTCAGTCCCTAAGCTCAGTAACTGACAGCAGCACAGAGCATGTGCAGTGAATCAGCAGAAAAGAAGATGGGGAGCTACTGGGGCATCTATGACACAGATCTTCCCTGCTAAAGGGCTGTGGTTGCCTTGGCCTGGTACAGAAGCCCAAAACATAATGTACAACACTTCTAGCCTAATTCTTTAGTTAAGCTTTAGTTCTCCTTTAAGTTAGAGGTCTCAAGATAAAAATAGGTTATAGAATAGAATTATATACAGTAACATTGAGTTGAACATTTTAAGATTTCCATATTTTGTTTTGAAAGAGTTCCAGCTTTGTGAACTGAAAAAACACAAAATGCAGTAACAACTTTGAAATACTGTCTATACTAGTTTTGTTCCTAGGATTAACACAACAGACTTAAATAAAATGACATTTATAAGGGCCACACACCCACTGGTTTCTATTATTTATAGACAGTGGCTTCAAAATTTTGGCTAATGTGCAACTACAGAAGTGTCAGGCTCCCACCAGAACATGGAGGTAATGGGCAATGATTTGATAGGCACTTTGCTATATCTGTCAGATGTATGATGGCAAGGGGACATTACAATGACACATTCCATGAGGCATTTCACTATATTCAACATTTTAAAGGAAAGTGAAGTATGTCTGAAATATTTTTTTCTGAAGAATAAGCCTCATAATTATGTAACACTTTCAGCTCTTTTTATTTGTATTCAATATATTATTCAAGTACAAAAGACATTTTCCAAATAACTTTGTGACATTTTATGTGGACCGTGTGACATTCCTGTCACATCAGCAGAAGAAGTAAATGACATCTTATGGTGGCTGGTGTTTTTTTTAGCAGGTAAAATGATCAACTGGAACTTTTTTCTTTGTCACAATACAGCACTAAGATTTTTAGCATAATAATGCAATTTAGCATATGGACCTTAAGGCACACACATTATATATATATATATATATATATATATATATATATATATATATATATATATATATATATATATATATATATATATATATATATATATATATATATATATATATATGTAACTGGGACCAGCTTTCTAGGGGTAACACAGACAGCTCTCCCTGTGTCTTTTCCCAGACTGGAGCTCTCCGATGTGTCTTGAATTATCCACCTGAGGTGTCAGGAAAAACATCTGGGCTGGACTAGCAGTCCCACTCTGTTAGGAACATAGGAGAAATGCAAACTCCATTCCGGACTTTCCCTGGTATCCAGAATCAGTTAAGGTAAGTAACCACTCCAACTAGATGAACAGCTAGTATGGTCACAGCTATGCACCAATAGATTTTTCTATAAGAAGCTGAGAGTTGCAGTCACACATACTATTTAGTGACAAAGAAATTATAACTAATGGTATATTAAAAGTATGCCCACTATTTGTCTGTGCTTAGTCCAATTATAAAGAAACCCACTGTTTTACACCAGCAAGCTCACCAATATGAGACTGATAATGGCAATTCCACATGGTGTGTAAAAATGGCTTCTACACAGACACTGTCTCACTGCAGGCAAAGGGAGAGTGGAAGGGAGTTCTGACTGTATGTAAGACTACCCAATCACACCCCAGTGTACTTATCACCCACCCATCCACTATCTGACTAAAGCCATGCAGTTAATACAAACAAGACTGCCCTGATAGGCAAAACACCCATGAAATGCACTTAATATGTCATTAGTGTGTGAGTAGTAAAAGTAGCACCAATATACAGTAGATCAATATTATATTACTCCACACTGTTATCTTAACAAAAAATATTGCGAGTAAGTAGTCATTCCAAATAAGTGAATAAACCGGAGAGTTGCAGTTACACATGGTATGAAAATACTGGCATTTGCCACTTGACAGGCACTGTCTCACTGTAGGCAAAGGATGGGGAATGGGAGTTCTGACAATGTGCAAGACTAATCATTTGCACCCCAGTGTGCTTATTACCGACCCATCAACTATCTAGCTAATGTCAAACAGTGGAGACAAAAAGCAAAGTTTTAAAGTACCCAGAATGCCAAAAAAAGAGTTGAGCAGCAATAAATGTAGTATTATTGATAATGCACATTTCACTTTAACAGAAGCTTCCTCAAAGGCTACACACCAGCCAATACTTCCGTTTTTTAACACCAGGGATATCAAAAGGTAATGCCTACTGGCTCATCATAGGAATGCCGATTTACCGCACCTCCCCAGTCTGTCTACCACATTCTCACTAAGAGCTCATTAGTGAAAGGGAGATCACCCCTCTATTTATCTACCGTATTCTCCAGAAGAGCTCACTACTGATAGGTAGATCACCTCCTCCATTTATCTACCATATTCTCCCTAAGAGCTCACTAGTGATAGGTAGATCACCTCCTCCATCTATCTACCATATTCGCCCTAAGGGCTCACTAGTGATAGGTAGAGCACTTCTTCTATCTCAGAGCTATCGACTCCCCTGATTTTTTTGGGGAGTTACCAGCTTTGCAGCTGTGTCCTCCAGTCTCCCTGCTACATTCCCCCGATTTCTGACAATTGCTACCAATTTCCAGCAATTTGCAGGCAAAAATAAATTGTGCACTGTTTCGGTGCCTTCAAGAGAGGCTCTGTGCATGCGTGACATAACTTCTGCTGACATTGCATCCGCTAATGTCACAACCTGGAAAAATATTCAGCATGTCCCCCCAGAAATCCTACTCAAAAGTTGACAGCTCTGTTATCTATCTACATATACAATTCTCCTTATCTACCTGTACATCTATATCATAATATGCTATTACAGTTTGACAAAGTCATAATTACGGTTCATTTGAGTCAGCCCAGGGTCATATTTACTGTATATATAAGCTCCCATGGGCAGCCCCCTGTGTGCCTTTAAAAGAAACCTGTTCCCTACTTACTAATGGTTAAATCCAGGGGCAACGATGGGAGGGAAGGGGGGTTATGTTTTCATCAGGACTCTTATGGAACCATCAGCCTCACCACATTTGTGTAACTTGGAGGAACATTAAGATCAAGGACTGCAGAATACCAGAACTGGTGGCTCGACTGCACCTGGACTATGGGACACTCTAGCACTCTAGGTAAATCCTTCCAGTTGGTGGCACTCACTGTTAGCTTTGAATCTGCTAATTTTCCATCAATGCAGCTGCATTGTACTTTCCATGATGCTGGTGTTTTTCCCGAACATATTGCACAAATTATTTTGCAACATACCATTATATTTTTGTGGAAATAAGTTATATGATTATGATCTCTTAAGTGAATCTTTGGGGTAAATTAAAAACATTACTTTGTACATATACCCATATGGTTAGCTTATCACTATTTGCAATACATATAAACCCAAAATCAATATGCAACCAGTTATAGACATTTGTAGAGGAGGAGGAGAACATAACTGTGAAAGTTTAATGGTATTCCAATATTTTGAATAAGGATTCTGTAGAACAACGTCTGTTGCCTGAAACAAGAGAAGGTTTACATTTTTTAATAATCTCATTAGTATTAAATGTTTTTTCCCTGTGGAATTTGTTTCAAGAAGGCATGATAATTCTGCTCCAATAGAAAAAAAGTACAAGCACTGTACATATTTTCAGCATTCAGTTAATCTGTTTTTAAGAAGCAACACAAGCAGTATTACAACGGCCTATGTCTTTCAAAAGGTACCCCTGATCCTCAGTAACTTATTTTTCCACATTTTCTGAAAATCTTAAATGTCGAACAACTGCAAAAGTGTCAAATTTTTAATTTTTTTAATATTTTATTCAGTGAATGTTGGCTATTTCTATCAAAGAACTACACTCAGAATACTGGAAGCAGATATATATGCTTGTAAATAATGCATAGGGAGTAATGTGGGCAGCCTTGTTTACTCAGTGCAAACCAAGTGACCCTTTGTTCTTCACAATATGTCAGTCAAGAAAAGTTTAAGAAAAGGTGATAATAGGACATCTCTTGGAAGAAGAGAAGAGTAATGTAATAAAGTCGGTACCGGAAAAACTATTCTCTATGCGAAAAGTTATGCTTTGCGGGAACAAATTTTGCTTTGTGTGAATTTAATATAGCTTTTGTGAACCAGGAAACTGTTTAGCAACCAATTCTGACAGTGACCGTTTGCAAATTTTATAGTTTGCCCCAATGCGCAGTAAATGTAATAAAACTTCTTACTGAAAAAATGTTTTCTCCAAAGGATTCTGACACCTGCAAGCACTTCTAAAGAGTGTGCAATTAAAATTTCGAAATGCAATAACAGTTTGATTAACAGTATTACATTGCGAGATGTGGATTTTTATTCTTATTGGTGTGAATTGTTTTTCTCTTTGTGACTTTAATTACATTCCCCCTAATACTTTAAAGGAATGTTTTGGTTGTGTTTAATAGTCTTTATTACACTGCATTTAGTACAGATGTTTTATCCTTGGGTGATAAACCTAATGATCATATCATTTAATAATATCATATAATTTATGGTAAAAATACTGTATATACGATGACATTAAATAGAAATGTGCATATTTTACAAACATGTTGATATATTAGCAACCAACTAGGGTTTTCACTGATATGAGTGGCTGGCCATTTTAGTTCCTTTTATTTTTACTGCTTCCTTTGTCCAGAAGGTGGAGTACCTGCTCAATTATTGTGCTTTCACTTAGAGGGAAAATTTAATTGCTAATAGAAATAGCAGAGATTACTATCTAAACCCAAAGCATGTTGTGATATAATAGAAGCCATGTTTTAAGCTTATATACCTCCAATAGGGATGGGCGAATTTGATTCGTTCGGCAAAAATTCACAGCCGGCGAAATGATGCCAACGCCCATTAAAGTCTATGGGCGTCAAAACATTTTGACGTGTTGCGCCATACAAGTTTATGGGCGTCATTACCGCGGCGACACAAGCGAAAAAATTTGGCCCGGTACTGCATTATGCCCAAGTGGTTGGCAAGTAGAGTTTCTTCATCAGTTAACGATAGGAGTCATGGCATGCAAATACTAAAGGGGTTATTTACTAAACCTTGAATTTATCTGGTCGGGTTTTTTGGGGCAAAAATCATTTTTTCAGGATTTGCAAAAAGTCAGAATACGAAAATCTCAGGCCTGTCGAGGTCATGTATAAGTCAATGGGAGATGTCCCTATCCCAATTGGAAGTTATCTTGGTCTTGGTCTGCGCTGGGTTTAACCTCGATAATCCAATAAATTCAGGGTTTTCAGGAAAAACCTGAAAAAATAGTGCGTTCCCCTTCATAGCTCTGTCAAAAGACTTGTTCTACCAAAGTACCCTGAGTCTGAGCCATACCGCTGTGTGATACTTAATATCCTCCTTCATACAGATCCTCCTCTCTCTACTGCCACTGTAATCTACAACACTGACACAGACCCACCAACTACCTCCTTCTATCAAACCTAATACCTAACCCTGTTTTACTCCAGATCTTCCTCTCTCTACCACCATTGAATCTACATCACTGACACAGTTCCACCAACTACCCCCACAGTCTCCACTCCCTCCTTATAGAAATAATATCACCTTAATGTTGAGATTTGGTTTTTTTGTGCCTTAATGTATCTTTGCCAGATTATGCTAATTATTATCTATTGTCCACACTGATAACCGCCATCTTCAGTGTGGATTACTTTTACTTTGGTATATCTGATTTAGAATAAGTCTACCATTGTTTATTTGATTATCTGTATAGATTTATTGTAATTGATTAATCCATTCCTGCTAACATTAGGGCTCTGGAACAAAAACACTAAATCACACAATCAGCAATTACATTTTCAATACATTTATTGACATATAAAACGTTTATTGTCTTTTACACAATAGACCTGTAGGTGAACCATACCATGCACAGTTTGTGTTAGCAGGTTACGTTGATAAGGGTTACTATCAAGGGTCAAAAATTTGTATGTGATTTTTTACACTGGATTGAGTGTTGCAAACCACGGTTGTATGACCTTTAAAGTACCTTGCTACATATAATGATAAAAATGTAATTATATCACAGTGTTTTCCCTTAAAGTAAGACCACACCTTCCACCAGATTTTTTTATTATATGTATTTTATTTGTATTTATTGTTCTCATTGTGCTTATAAAATTAAATAGCAATTTTTATTAGCACTTTATGGGGGGTTCAGAGCTACGGACAAAACAAAGATTTTTCATATCTCTCCTGCTACGGGGTTAAGCATGTAATAATTAAGAAATGCAACAAAACCTGTATGCAGCTTCCAAACTTGTACTTTTAGTCTATAGTTTCTTTCTAGGAGGTAAAATGTAAAATACACTTATTGGCACAAGTTTGGAAATTTCTGCAACAAATTTAATAGTTCACTATGTCATTTTCACAGCAAAATACTGTATATGGATTTAGGAAAATGTCTTAAAATACCATGCACCCTGCTTGCTATAACATTTCTTACACAGTACAACATAACCTTTTATATCTCTGTAACATCTTGAAGCATAAAGCATCTAAACTTTCAATATATTTACAAATTGAACAAAATATCTACATATAAAAGCTTACTTAAAATTAAACTTGATGCAAGTTATGAAAAAGCAATTTATTGGCAAATGAAACTCAGCATTGCTTCAACCATAGGTTGCCACATAATTTCATAGGAAGCTAAACCACAGTATTGGAATCGTTTATGCAAGATCCATATTTCTCATGGACAAAGGCCATAATCCTTTGCTTAATCCTGTTAGTGGCTTTCTCTGCCTTATTTGTTTAATGAATTTTCTCTTTTTTTGGAGTGTTTTTAGCAATGGTATTAGAGAAAATTTCCCATCAAATTTAAATACAAAATCCCAACACGTAAATATTAGGGGTAGATTTATCAAGGGTAGAAGTGAATTAGAGGGAATTTTCGAAATAAAAAATTTTGAAATTCAAAGTAATTTTTTGGATACTTCAACCATCGAATAGGATACTACGACTTCGATTAGAAGTAAAATTTTTTGAATATTCGACCATTTGATAATCGAAGTACAGTACTGTCTCTTTAAAAAAACTTCGACTTCAATACTTCGCCAAATTAAACCTGCCAAAGTGCTATGTTAGCCGATGGGGACCTTCTAGAGCAGTTTTCTACGTTTTTTGAAGTCGAACAAAAATCGTTCAATCGATGGATCAAATCCTTCGAATTGTTCGATTTGAAATTCGAATTCGGTGAATTCGGTGAAAAAAACCTCGACTTTGATATTCGAAGTCGAAGTAAAGCCATTCGATGGTCGAATTTCCAAGTATTTATCACTTCGGAATTCGACCCTTGATAAATCTGCCCCTAGAAGTGGAAATTTTTCACATTCCCATTCATTCATATTCTATTTGGTCTCAAAGAGAATCTGTCAATGCTATTAACTTGGCCACATATAGTTGTGGATTTCAGATACTTATTTTTCAAGAATAAGTTTTATTAATTTCATTATTACTGTTGTTGAGATAATAACAGTATATTAGTGTGTTTCTTCGCACCAATATTATGTCCTGCTGCAAGTAACACAATCATACTGTTTGGCAATCAGTGAGTCATTCTGGAATCAACCAGGTCATATCTAAAAGTCTCACAAGGACACACATTTCCACACACATTTAGACTGGAGGAAAAGCATTGACACAAATTTTACCGTGGGAGTACTCGCCTGGTGATGATGATAGTAATTTCACTTAATGCTTTTAAAAGGTGCTTGGATGCCTTTTTGGACAGGCAAAATATCCAGGACTACAGTTTACATGTGTATATGTATGTGAATGTATGTCAAGGCACCGTTGGTAACAGTGGTGGCTGTTTTTACCTAATGTGGGTCAGTGATGCTGAAAGGTATACTGGGAAGTAAATGAACTTCAAGTCCCTTTACTAATGTCCTTTTTCAACCCAATTTAACTTTGTAACTATAAGAAGCTCATAAAGCTACCTTTATATATCTCAACAACTGAGAAGGAAAAAAATGCTATTTGTGATACAGCTTTAGAACAAATCCACTTTAGTGGATATGTTTATCATCGTGACAGTTGCAATCGATTTTATAATTGCTGATCAGTTACTAGAATGTGTTGTTACAGAAATATGTTTGAGCAAAACATTGTTCTTTCCTCTTCAGGTACTCAAAGCATGTTGTGCTTAAATTCCTTTTGCGTATGATGGGTCTTTGTGCTATAATGCATATGCTGCTACTATAAACAGATCAGAACAGAGTATAAACACTGCAGCAAACATGTAATATCCTATAGTAATTGTTTTCCATTCTCTTTTTTTTTCATAATTCCTGTCTGTACAAACATATATCTTATTTATGCCGAAGATGACACTGCAGTAAACTAACCTGGTGTTACAACTATCAGCAAACTTCAGAGGAGTAGTGCATTATGGAATGCATATCAAATAAAGGCACTGAACTATATGATTATGAATACACAAAGACGATTCAGTTCCATCGCTCTTCAGTGACTGTGACAGAAGAAATTCCACAATGCATAGCAAAGCATATGATTTTTATGGACTCTTAACAACCTGGTTTAAACATGGTTTACAAAATACAACACTGGTACATCATACTTTAAAATAAGGGGAGTAGAGAGCATATATTTGGATCTCATTAAGCATCAGCAAATGCAAGTGTCATACTTAAATTAATTTGCCATCATATATATTTTTATATATATATATTTATATAGATTTCTTGTCTTTTAAAAAAAGACATATTATAGATATACAATAAAGTCACCAACTTCACCAACAATGTCAACCAAGACATTGAAGCTCTATACATTGTAATACTACAGTAACACTGACAACGAACTCTATACCAGGTGTCTGACTGAGGACTGCATAACAAAGAATCAAACCATGTTTTGTCTGTGAAATGTGCATCATTCCATGCATTAATACACTTTAAGGAGATAGCATTTACAAATTAAATTTTTTTTCAGTTGATTCGACATCCATTTCCACAATCTTTAAAAAATAACATATGCCATGGATTAAAATATTCCATGTTGTACTTTTTTTCCACACAGACATCAGGTACCAATTGAACATGTGCAATGTAAATGATTGGCCGAGCCTTGAATATGCCTCCATTTTGTGTTTCTCATATAACCTTATGATGCTTGGGTGCATTACATGTAAGCTTGGAGAAGAAAAGTATGACCATGTCCTGGTGACTAAACAAAGGAATTCATGGCATTGACTGGGGATGGAGCTTCAGAGCTTTCATTGCCTTCTACGGGCTCTTTTTCTTTCTTCCCACTATATTGTCCAATAAAAGAGCCATCTTCATTAAACTGTCCATTTACTCCTTCTCCATAGTCAACTAAACTGTCATCACTGTCATCTTTTTTCACAGTTCTGTCTGAAGGAGTGCGGCTGCCTTTTTTAAGCGGCTTGTGGTCTTCTGCATCACTGTGGGAAAAGAACAGCACTGCTGAGTGAAGGCATTATCTCTTATCGCTTCTAACACTCACTAAAACCTGACCATCAATGCAGGATTAAGGTCTTCATGGTGGTTGATAGACTAATGAAATATACGCTTGTACACATCCAAGCCAGGCTGTATAAAGTGTGCTTGTAATGTCATAAAACACACAGAATATTCTACTATTATATCAAAAGAACTATGTTCTGAAGAATTTATGACCACATGGACCATGTGCTTCTTCTTTATTTCAATATCAGCAGAGAAGTAAAAGTGTTTATAAAAGCCCACACCAAATTTGCTATAGTAAAGATATAATGCAATAAAATGAATTATCTAGAATATAGAAAAAAATTGGAGAGTCTACCTATATTCACCAAATGTCCCATCATCCTCTTTCATGGGCTGTATTTCTGGATCTGCATGGGCATCTTCTTTTTCTTTGACTTCAGATATAGAATACATTTTGTTATAGACTTCATTTTAACATACAGAATATATGCAAATAGAAAAATACTTTTATGTGTGCCCCGCTGTTCTTTTTACAATAACAATTTCAATATAGTTTGAAGGATTGAATTTGAAAAGTTACAGGAGACTGCAAACGTATTTTTAAGGAATAAATATGCATAACACAAGGTCATTTGTTGGGGCCTATTTATCAACAGCTTCATTTTTGTGGTTCTTGAAACCACGACTAAACTCACAAACTCTAAAACTACGACTTTTGTCAGATTTAATAAAAAATCGGAATTAAAAAATTACAAATGGAAAATTATGCTGAACTCTGCTCTAAAAAATACAAATACCTCAAAAACCTCTAAAAATTTGATTTTTTTAGACAATTCCTAGCAAAAATAATACGATAGCCTCTTAGAAGTCTGAATTGATTTAGAGAGGTCCAAAAAGATTAGCACATCTCCCATTGACGTCTATAGGATCTTGACAACTTTTATCTGGCAACGTTTTGTATTATTGGTTTCTGTGGCTTCTACACTTAAGAAGTTGCAAATCTTTAGAGCTTTTTTTAAAAAAAAATGAGAAAACCATGAATTTTTAGAGATTTGTGGAAAAAAAATAATTTGAGTAGATGGTTTAATAAAATTAAGCGCAAGAGCTAGGAAATCTCAGTTCAGTGCTGCTGCAACAATGAATCATAATCACAAAAACAGCAGGCAGATTTTCACTGTCAAAGGGGGAAATGTTTTTTTATGGAAATGATTTTTCACATTATACCCATAACAGTAACAATATGGAACATGCAAACTAATGTTTGTGCAAAACAAGAAGTAACACAAGTATTTCCCTCAATTATGATCTCATTGCAACTTCTGAGCCTATTGCCAGCTGCTAAATAAACACAACATGTATTCAGTATGCATTTTCAACATGTGTATTTGTTTTCACAGCATCTTACCTGGATATTTACCACCTTTGTTTCTTCGGATGAAACAAATAATTAGCAAAACTAAAATAAGGAGCGCCACAGCACACATCAAACCGATGAACCATCCCTGGGTGGCTATGTCAACTTGTCGGCTTGCCATGGCTGCAAAATGGAAACAGATATTTATAAAAAAATAATTAAAAATTGGGAAAGATATATGCTTTAAATCAGTATTCACTGTAATATCAGAGGGTATTTTAACAAAAGTAGTGCAAAAAGAAAACTACACTGCTTGCACCATCATCAGAGCAGCCATGTTATGAATGTTGCTTCTATGTGAATAGCTCACATGGAGTAGATTCCAGTGTTGAGATTATACAATTTGGAAAAGGGGCAAATGTGTCATTGGCTCAGTAGTGCTAAACACTCAACCACAAATGCAATGGGTTTTCCAGAGGCGGGATGGGAAGTGGGTGGGAGGATGGGTATCTGAGTATGCCGGGCCCATCTGAAGATTTTTTTGCAGGGGGCCTGGCAGCTTTTTCCTGCAAAAAAACTAGATCAGAAAAAATTGAGGTTTAGTAAATAACCCATATAATGTAAACACACATTTAAAATGTTCTCAGTCAATATATTGTAAATTTATATATGCACAGAAAAACTTAATTTAAAAACTTTGATTAAATCCTATAGAAACATAACTGGATGTTTGTTTTGCAAAATTACAAGACAGAGTAATAGTATTCTTTAGGGTAGACCATTATTATGCTTAATGTTCATAATGCCAGTTCCAGAATGCAAGTCCTGCCAGGCTTCCTGGATAGCATCACAATGAGATATATATATATATATATATATATATATATATATATATATATATATATATATATATATATATATATATATATATAAAATATATATATATATACCAAAATACTGTACAAAAACCGCACTCACAGGACTTTATAAAGGTGCAAAAAAGATCTGTTTATTTCTTTATGACGTTTCGGCTTCTATTACTGAAGCCTTTCTCAAGTGGTGACACCACTTGAGAAAGGCTTCAGTAATAGAAGCCGAAACGTCGTAAAGAAATAAACAGATCTTTTTTGCACCTTTATAAAGTCCTGTGAGTGCGGTTTTTGTACAGTATTTTGGTTTACATAATTTTTGAATACTGCACCCAGGCAGCTGTTTTTGTATGCATGAGTGCTCCAGTTTTATGAGAATATATATATATATATATATATATATCACTACTGCCTGCAGCACTTTTTTACAATACAGTAAATGGGACCAACATTGCAATAAAATAAATATACACAGCAGCAAAAATAAACAGAAACAAAGATGATACACTACATTAAGAGACACAGGAGAGACAAGGTCCTTGCCTTTTAGATCTTACTCAGTAAAACTAAGCTTTTTCTGTAGTAAAATATCCACCTTTTATTTAACATGATGATGCAGAATGCCTGTACTTTTGGGCTTCTCCATGAACAAATACCTATGCAGAACGTACAAGTCATCGAGCGCTGGTATTTTGTTCATAATATGCCTTTAGTGAATTTAGAAAGTCCGTATGGGTTGTACCATTTCATACCCATTCATCATTGTGTATATTTTATTCAACATTCAGAATTGACCCCTGCAATGGGAATCTGTCAGATTCCTGTTATATTTCATTCTTTATGAATAGGTTGCAGGAGTGTAACTGCCCTTTGAGATATAAATCATTACAACAGAGCATGTTATAAAGAATGGAAGCCTATTTTTCAAAGCTCTAACACAGATGAATCAATTAAAGAAAGCCAACTAGTGTTTATTATGATGTTATAAATTATGTGGCGCATATAAATGACATCAATAAAAGACACCTCTGCATTCTTAAATAATCTTGTGTACTAACAAAAAGAAAATGATACCTTGGAAGTAGAACAGTTTGGTATTAGGGAATCCATTTTAGAGAATTCAAATGAAGGAGGAACCTTTAGATTAAAAAGTCAGTTCTAAAGAGACTTTGGGATTAAGGAATCAATACTAGTACGTTGAATATTTTTTTTTTGTTTGCAATCACAAAAATTACTCATTACAAAAAGCTAATAGTTGTGTATTTTAACGTCAAAATACACTTTGTTATTCTACACCATGCTACAACTGCTGTTACCCTCTAAGACTCTTTGTAGACATAGATTTATTTAAGTGGACAAGAATTGCCCCAAGAATGGCGTAAAAAAGTGGTGCGAAAGGTTTTTTGTGTTACTTTTAAACATCTGATTTTATTTCATTTTTTATGATTTTTTTTTTACACTTGGGTACACAATTGCACAAAATAATACCGTAGCGCTATAAACATGTAAGACATCTCAATGCATTCACATCTGTGTGAATTTTGTGGGAGGCAAGGAACACTGCATAATTGCCTCACCTGGACCTGTCTGAAAGGTATCTTCAGAAACCCCATAATCAGAAAATTCATCAGCAACAACTCGAACTTTATATGATGTTCCAGGAGTTAAACCTTTTAATACATAGTAGCTCCGAGTATCATTTACAAATTCTTTTTTCCAATCTTCTTTGCCTAAAAGAGTTTCAGGAAAACACATTGGAAACGCTCAAGCTGTGAGCTGCTCCTGTCTAACTATGGACGGATCGTCTTACATAAAGCAAAGTACTAACACACTGACAAGCATAAACAAAGCTAAAATAGCACATACCTTCCAAACAATAAAAAAAATGCATATGGCAAATTTCAACTCTTTACTAATATTGAAAACCTAGGTCTATTAAGTGGAAACTAAATGTAGACAGTAGTAGAAACTTTACAAAAATCTATCATTTTTTTGATAATAAATTGTGAATGTTTTGAGGCAATTCTATTGTCTTTTATAGACCCAACAAATCAACTTAGACTTCTGAAATGTATATTTCCACTGAATAGACCAGAAATCATCAGTTATTATAGTTTTAAAAATATCTCCACATGCACTTGTGACTTGAAATCCTCAAAAGGCCAAGTTGAAAAGGGCCAATATTTCCTAATTTTTTGTATTTATACTTTTTGATTTTTACCCCATAGCTTGTATGAAGGTGTAGCTGACTTGCAGTTACAGTTTTGATGATGCTGCCATAGTCTGGCTGGATACAGGCTTCTTTATCGCTTCACTTAGCTCACCTATTGAGTTCTAGTGCTCTGCCAAGAAGCCACAAGGGGACATGGATAAGCAGCCTGACAGCATGGTCTGAGAGTTACTGAGAGTATGGTCATCCAAACAGGGTTGTCTATAGAACACATTAGGGTGTTCAAAGCCTATATAGAAATACCATACGTCTATGAAAATTTCGTTTTTTCCCTTGTACCATTTAAAAATTCTATAGAAAATGTAAGGGTAAAGTGACCCTTTTGGACTTCTCTATTTGAAAAGAATTTAGTATAATTGAACATATGGTTCTTCCTTCTTTAACTATAACTACATGATATCCTGGCTGCGATTTGAGAAACACTTGAAAAAACATTGATATTAATATTGTGTATGCTAGCTGGAATTACATTTATATTATATTAAATGAATTCCATTACCTGTCTCAATTAAATTTTAGCATGCATTTCGAGGAACTAAAACATCACATGATCACATGCCAATAGATTTTACTGTACTACTAATATTGAATCAATCTTTTATTCAAAATAGCTACTTTAAATTGCATGCACTAATGTATATATATTTATATTTTATATATATATATATATATATATATATATATATATATATATATATATATATATATATATATTTACTATATGGATTCATGAGAGGATTTTACAATTATTAGTACATCTTCTTACTTATTTCTACATATTTAATATAGAACTTCACTTCTGGACCCTCATAATCCCAAATGATTGTAGCAGAAGTTTCAGCTGATGTTATATTCTTGATCCTTGGAAGGATGGGCCGAACTGAACAGCAAGAAAGACAAGAAAATCAACCATAACTTCTTTTATTATTAATATGTGGATCAGTGTTCTGGGTATTTGCATTATTCCAAATCAAGATCCATAACCCTCTTCATGCACAGTGCTGATAAAAGCACAGCAAGTTAAAAAGAGCTGTACTGACACATGGGGAAGCTTTAAAAAAAACATCCATTCCCCCATCATCTGTGCATCTTTCCCCATCAGCAGATACCATGATGGATGCACTGATACATTTTGGGATGGATGCTCCATTTGAGGCTTCTCCGTCTACAATGGAGATGTAGGGCATGGCATTTGACTCCACTGAAGGTCGATTCTGGGGAAAGCTGAACATTTATAAAAATTGGGCTGTGATGTTAGAATAATATAATATAATAATAAAATATATAATAGAGTTGATCCAAGCATTCAATATTTAAATAACATCATATTGTCATTTTCAGTGCATGGGCATCCAGCTTCTACACAATTAAGATGTAGGCATTACTCAGAATAAGTTAGCATAGTTAGAAAGCGAAAGACAGTACCCTTGTAGAAAGTTGGAGAAACAGTGTGCATGACAGGGGAAGTAGCAGAAAGGGTTTCTGTAATATCCAACACCATCGAGGGAAAAGAAAGAGGCAGAGAAAGAAATGCAATGTGATTAGAGCTATTAATGAATATTATTTCACAGGATCAACCTTTCCATTCATGCACTTCATGCAAAATAGATTTACTGTAGCTAATTAAAACTATAATTAAAGCTTGCAAATTCATGAAAACCTGTTTTGCAAATTACTTTAATTCCTAATCACCATCAATAAAAAAAAATTACTTTCATACATGTGTTATTGCAAGATTAGTCTAAATAATATTTTGGGAACAGAAAATACTTTTTTTTACAAATTTAAGACCAATATTGTAACAGCTTTATGTATTTCCTTTACTTCAGAGAGAGAGGAAAGGAGGCAGAACAATGCCTGTCTTCTTCTTCTGTACTTTTTCTGGCACAGCACATGCACAGTGGACAATGAAATGCAACCCGCACCTAATATGTCTCCATGATGACATAGACCAACCAAAGAAGCAAAATGAACAGTTCTACCATTTTCAAGAAGATAGGGTGGGCATGTGTATTCATCTATGCTAAGTACATTCAGAGACTGGTAAATCAGTGTTTGAACAGAGATTAATTGGAAAAAAATTCAAAGCATTTAGCTCATCTCTGTGCACCATTAACCAGATGATTTTAAGTTTAATCTTAAGTGCTTATTATCTTAAACTGTCGATTAAATGGCACATAATAAGGTTCTCCTACATTTAAGCTTTACCTTTTCTTTCTGCAGAAGAAAATTACAGCGTATGAATAATTGTTTTAATGATTAGATTAAATTGCAGAAAGGATGCTAAATAAAGGGGTTTATAGTTAATATTTTACAATAAATTAAATACAGGTTTTAGAAAAAAATAAATGTGTACCCAGTCCTACAAGACTGTTAACTCTAGAGATCAACAGTTGTTCGGTGGTTTGCACTACTGCCTTGATGTACACTGGGGTTCTAACTTCAATTCATAGCCGGGCAAAGAAGTATTGGACCCCCGGCAATACAACTTGGCCTGGTGCACTACCCCACTTCTCCCATATTGCAAAATACAACTTGTTGGAAGAGTTAAACCTAAAGGCCTGTTAAGATATATTTTGGGTAGAATGCCTAGTTTCTGTCTTAGATACTACTGGAAAACAATCCTGAATGCCAGTTAAAGCAAGATTTTTGATGGAAACCTGATGTCTTAGATATTCTTGGATCCACTGATGAAAGAACATTTTAATATTTCTTTAATCTTGTTATGAGATGAGGGAGGCTTGAAGTATGTAAGTACACTGCCATCGATAAATGTTAAATCCCTATTCTACTACATACAGTATACATTTTCTCTCACAATTACACAACATTTTCAGCTATTTCACACAATGCATAATATATAATTTATGCAGCATATAAGGGGCTGATTTATTAAAATTTGGATTTCTATTTTTTCTGTAAAAATGTTTTTAGTATTTTTATTAAGTGTAAAAATCACTAAAAACTCTAATACAAAACTGCACCAAGCTGCTGAAATCCCATAAAAGTTAATGGGAGCAGTGATGGTCCTCTTGGACTGTTTTTAGAGGGTTTTCTAATTTCTTTCGCTAGTAATTTTCTGAAAATTTTTCACTTTTAGAGGTTTTAGAGATTTTTGTATCTTTTAGCTCATTGTTAAGCATTTTTTCAGTTCATACATTTTATAAATAAATCTTTTAATAACTTAAATGGCAATGGTGGTTTTAGAGAAATATACTTGAATCTTGGTTTCGAAAAGCTACAAAACCACTAAAATTCAACCTCCAATAAATGGGCTTTTACATACTGATTGATAGGGGCAGATTTATCAAAATGTAAGATTTGATCACAGAAAAATTCACCCACTTTTTAATCATTCCTATGGAATTTTTATAATTGTATTTATCAATGGGTAAATTTAGAGTTCATCATTTCATGAATAACCTACTCTGTTTTGTTCTGGTCTTTTCAAGAAATTAGTGAAAAATTCAACATCCCTAAACATAACTTTTACCTTTATCTCCAACTGAGACCTATTGTACACCCCTTTTTGAAAGTGCTGGATTGCCTACCTTCTACTTTCTAGAAATTTCTGGATTCGTACTTCCCTCATATAAAGGCATCTCTTTATGCTACAAGCTGTTTAATGAACTTCAGGGTCCTAATAAACCCCCTCCATCCCATAACTGGGAAAGAGATGTAAATGGCCTAACAGAGCATCAAGATGTATTAAAATTAAAGTGGAATCTTACTCCGATGAGATTATTCAAAATTAAGGTAATACCATCTGAATTATGTTGGAGGGCTGTGGACAACCTGCAGGTAGTTTTCATACAGTATGTGGTGAGAATGTCCAGTGGCAGGAATATTATGGAAGGACATAGAGTTCCTACTTAAGGAAATAACATAAATTGCCACCCCCTTTCCCCAGCTTTAGCACTTTAAACATTGGTATGGATACTTTTGCAAAGGACACTATAGCAGTTATATCTCAGCAGATAGATATACAATTGCAAAGAATTGTAAATCTCCTTCACACCCACAACTGCAAAAGGTAATAATAGAAAGGGTCAATTCTCAAGCAAACATGGAAAACCTTTACCCTAAATATATGAGTGGGTAAATTTGGGAAAGTTGGGTGAGTAAATATGGGAAATAGCCAAGTAACACCACACAATAAGGTTAATATGGGTTACTAATATATATATATATATATATATATATATATATATATATATATATATATATATATATATATATATATATATATATATATATATATATATATATATATATATACAGACACACACACACACACACAGTATATGTGTACATGTTCTTTAATAGCAAATGTAATGACAGGTCCCTCTTTTTAAAGAAATAATATGGAATTTTACATATTATTGTATAAATGTGGATTACTATAAAGATCCTGTCTAATGATTTACTGGCAAAGACAAGTCAGTGTTATAATAACAGCATATATATTACGGTGGTATAATACTATAAGTATATGTAACAATTTGTAAGACATCCAAATGTTTGTTTTTTGCCATGTTAAAATCCAATATAAATTTTATGGTAAAAAAATCTAAATCCCATAGGAATGCATAGAAAGTTGATGACATTTTCTGTGGTGAGCTCAAATATCACATTTTGATATATCTGCCCCCTTATCTAAATCCTGCCGCCATATTGGATCTCAACTAATATATTTTCTGCAACAGCAGTAGCTGCCATTTGCATTTGACTAATATCAGATTTAAGGGACACAAAGATATTCCACCTCTGCTCTATCATTTATGGGCAAGTCTCCAATAAATATAACACACAATTGACCAATGAAGAGGAACATAAGGACCTGCCTTATTATGATGACTCATAGACACTGACACTTATCTACTGCATTTCTGCTGAATACTATGATTTCCTACTGAATTAGTGAGGTCATGTAAAAATGTAAAACATGCAATACGTAGCACAGGATATGATTCTTACCCCTATATGTAATAAAAAGCTTTACATTTGCCCAGGGGTAAAAACCCATAGCAACCAATAAGATGTACTGTATGTTTTAAACATGTGACCAGTAAATGCTTCCTGAGGACTTGTTGATATGGGTTAGTGCTCCGAGGCAAACTTGGTGCCTTTTATTACATAACCCCAGTAATCATTTACAAAAGTGTTTATCCTTCCAGAAGCAAACAATTTCTTATGTTAAAGTAATCTCTAAAATTGAAAGTTAAACATACTGATTTAATACAGTATCTCAGGCCTGACAAAAAGAGCAGCAATATATACAGCCACATAAACTGCACCATCCTAAGAAAGCAACTAATAAATACGCATCACCTCTTCTAAAGGCCCTATTTAATGCAGTTTGGCCACCTAACAAAGGCTTGTTTAGCTCAGTACAAAAGCAGTGATGTGAAAGGACTTTGCTGTTCTAGCAAAATAGTTGGCTGTATTTTTGTACAACACTTTGTATATGCCAGAAGAAAAACAGTTCTACCAGCATTTTATTATTCTACAGGCTTCTCAGCAAAGTACAAGTAGCACACAATATGGCATTACAGCACTAAGGAAAAACATTAAAAACCTATATAATTTTTTTGTGGTAATACGGGACAGAACACATTTATATTAATGGGGAAATAAAGGCACATGTAGATATCGTTTCATGTTATTAGTATTATATTATGCAGCTGTTACATATTCTTTATGATCAAGGCACACACAATACATTGCATTCAATTACTCAAATGATCACAGTAGCTCAATTACTGGGCAAAGATGCCATGGTGCAAAAAAACAAAGAAACCATTCATAAATTATCTTGGTGCAATGCTGAAAGTAAATCTTTCATTGGTTGCTATCGCTATTTGCCCTGGAAACGTTGTCCTAGTAAAAAAGCCATCCACAGGATAAAACAAATTATAGTCGATGTGCAAATACGAGCTGCATCATGTATTGATGTTGCTTTTCTGTTTTCCTTTATATGGCAGCACACAAAGCACAGTCTATAGTTGCCTTTTAAAAAGACAATATCTTAAAGTTTTTAATTTTCTATTTGTATTTATGTTTGTATGTTGGATTCTAGAATGTTGCATTTACTCATAAGTAGCATTTTTCCCCAGCATTGTAGCATAATTTCACCCCCACATTCAGGGACAGAAATTATATTGCAGATACTAAAAATGAACAATTTACATTAGTTAATTAATTTCATGCAAATGGATGCAATTGGCGTAGGCAAGGCATGTAACTACATGCAGACATTCAGTTTATGCCATAATTTTCAATTGAGGGTGACTAAACTCACAAAACACTTGCAGGCACAACACTCAAAGGGAATCAAGTACTTACCATCTGTTTAAGGCAAGTATTTGGTAGAAGGCCCCTTGCATTGGAGCACACTGTGCAGTATACCTTGCCCTTAGAGCACTAAAGAAGCTGTAAATGGGAGAACTGGCATACAGTGCTAGTATAGATGAGTGCAAGTAGGTGCATGTTGCGTATGGTGTTTTAATGGGTGCAGTTTTTTTTCTGTGCCAAATGATCATGAATGGGCCCTTAAATGTTTAACATTGTAAATATTTTCATAATCAGAAAACAAAATTAAGCAATAAGCGAAAACACCTTTTATTGAAAAATATGTTAAAAGTTAATGTGTATTAACTGTCAGCTTGATGTCTAGTATCTATGATTCCAACTGAATCAAGATGCCAACATTGTTGACATTTTAACAAGTCAGTTAATTAATATAAAAAAACTTCAGCTGGAGTACAAAGAGTGTAAAATAGTGTTGCAAACACATCCCCTATACAGTAATGCTGCCTGAGAGGTCCTTTGTTATGCGATTTATGCTTGTGCATGGACCACTGGGTTTTTCACCATCTCTGTATATTGTGCTAAACATCCATCGCTGCCAATATCATTGGCTAATACCCTCACAAAATGTAATTGTATGTCATACAACTAGTTTCTTGTAGCCAGGGCCCCTGAAGCACAGAAGCCAAGCATTCTATGTCAGCCGTTTGAATCTGCATTAATCATTTGTATTGCCATTTTGAAGTTCACAAATGTCCACACTTTTAGAAAACATGCAAACTTAATTTTTACCTTTGCCTGTACCCACAGCAGGTGGGGGAACACCAGCTTTAAACAAAAACAGAAGGACACTTAATGAATTAGGCGCTGCACATGTAAGAACACGTGCATATTATCTGAATCTATCGCCCAGCCATCAATGCCTAGCATGAGCAGAAATGAACAAAGAAGCAACACATTTTTACTCTTTAAAATATTGAATAACCCCACTGCTGGCTTTTTATTTGTTCTCAGAAAAACATCAGCCAGAGGGCATTTTACTGTAGCATAAACATGAAAAATATCCACTAAATACAGAGGATTTATTGTCAACATCAATTACATCTAAAGCAGAAAGTCTACTCAATTATGAGTTATATTAGTATCTTACCCTGATCCAAAGCAGTAATTGCTTCTTGAGTTATCTGGATTCCTGGACCCACCGCAGTATTTGCATACAAGTAAAACTTGTAGCGTGTGCTTTGGTTTAAATTCCTTAACACCAGACTTGTTTCATTTGTAGGAATAGTTATCTCAACTGGAGGACTTAGCTCATGTGTGGCGTTTACTAGAAAAGAATCAGTGTCAAGTCATTAGCAACCTCTTGTATTTAACAATTTTCATGTGTGAAAGAAACACAGTCCTAATTAACCATGGTTAGATAGAGGATATAGAGGATATGGCAATTAGAGGAAGTTGTTTGCAGAAGTCACATTTCCTTCTGTGACTAAGGGGGAAAGAGTAGCATTAAAATGCATTTGGCATTAAGCTGATCAAACAATAAAGTTTCAATCGTCCTATGCCGACTTTTTTTTCTTTTACACCACCATAAACCAAAATGTTGTTGCTTAAAATGGTTGGAGGAAACCAATATTGCCAGTTTAAATCCATCTTTCTGAATATGATGCTATTGCCATTAATTACTACAAAAATACTTACACCAACTTCAACGTGACATAAATAGTACTCAGAATTTGTATGGAGGAAATTGGTACTCCAAATTCACTATAATAGCATTATTGCAAGTATACAAAACTGCAGTATTTACAAAAGTTAACTACAATAATAGATCTGACTCCAATTTCTGTATTATCCACTTTTGTGCATTATCCCCTGTAAGATAGTGCCACCATGTTTTTTCTCAATAAAAAAATAGGGATAAAAAAGCCAGAAATTGTCTCAAATTGCTTCCCATTAATTATAATGTCAATCACAATACTTATGGCACACATGAGCAATTACTCCTTGGAAATGTGAACCTCTGTGTTTCCTGGGGGATAGCTACTCATTTGTGCCATAAGCTTCCTCATCTCCACATGGCCTCTAACTGACATTATTTAAGGTTCCTACAGGATCCTCTGTAGCTTTCACCACTTTAGTAGTCATTGAGTCCAGTTGACACCTATTGGATATTAAGCTTCCATGTCCCCTATATTGGGGAATGATGAAAATAATAAAAGAAAAAGTAATCCAAACCAACTTTGAAATATTCATTAATTGACATTTTTAATTCCTTTAAAGTTGTTTGTAAATTGTATTGATATTGCACCTTGAGCTTTTTATTATTTTTAAAAAAATGATTTGTTGCAATGCCTAAAAAATCAACATGTCAAATTTGTGTAAATTTCAAGTCACATATTTACTCCTGATTCACAAAACATTTGAGGTTTGTTTTCTTAAAACAAACCACACATTTGTGGTATTATTTATTCATTAATGAGTGGAACAAATGGAATCAGAATTGGTTGTGGGAGCTGTTATTACACCTGCTTAACCTTTGTTTGAGCACTCTCCATTTCTATATTAAGGGGGTTATTTATCAAAGATCGAGGTATGTTGAGCTTTTTTTGACCTCAGATGAACACAAAGGAACTTACAACTCAACTGGTTTCTAATTTAAGGAAAACTTGAATGGAAAAACTTGCATCAGCGAGTTCACGGTTAACAAACCAAAAACTTGAATTGATCACGTTTTCGGTGAAACCGTCTAGAAAAACACTTGAACATCATGAAGGCTATTAACATCTTCAAATAGTTCAAGGTACCTCTGCCATTGGCTTCGACATGACCTTGACGTGTTTTAGATGGTGTATTTATGGATTTTAGCTATTTCTAGGGTCAGGGAATCAAAAATGTGAATTTTTTGAACCCGCAAAAATTGATTTTTGATTCAATAATAACCTTAAAAAATCAATTTTTTTGTGGAAAACACAACTTAACCTTAATAAAAATTCTCTAAGACTAAAATGCAAAGCAAGCAGCTTTCAGAAAAAAAATATTAAATATCGTTTTCAAGAGTTTCCATATACTTCCCATTTATGCTAAGTATTATAGCACAAACATGCAAGAACACAATGATCGATGTTTACAGTATCATGTGCTCCATCTGTATGTTTGCAAATATATAACAGATGTACAACATTGATCTTTTGACTTACTTGATTGAAATATCAGCGTATATTGGGTTAGGACCCCATTTGGATGAGCGGGTGGTTTCCACATAAGAGTTAAAGAATCAATAGTTCTTTCAACAATGTCCAGCTTCAGTGGAGCACTAGGGACTTTAAAAAGTAAATATTAGAATTTCAAGATATGGTATTAAAAACATAAAAGCCAAGCTCATGACACATCAAACAAATGGCAAAAGCATCTATTGATTGATAGGTAAATGTGCAACACACAGTGCCAAACTTGTGAAAACAGTACTTTTTTGTTCATCAAGTGACCTGCTGATGTGGCAAACAATATTTTAATGTAGATCAGAATGTTTTAAAAAGAGGGAGCAATTTGCAGACATAATTTATGATACTGCTCTGTAGGGCACATTCAAGAATAATGTCCATCGTGCATCTCTAGCTACTTCTTACCTCCTTCTGGTGTTTCAAAATATTTGTCAGTGCTGGGAGGTCCTTCACCTTTACCATTGAAAACTCTAACATTGACAATATAAGATTTAAAGGGTTCCAGTCCTGGGAGCATTCCATGTGTCTTGTTTCCATGAAATGATAGCATATGTTTTTCCATATGTCTTTTGTTTCTCTTTGTTTGATTTTCAGCTTTCCAGTAATAGACCTGCAAAATTAAATAATAATAATAATAATAAAATAAATTAAAAAATTAATTAATATATATATATATGTGTGTGTGTGTAAAATCTGTATATAACATCAGAATATATATATCTTTTTGTAATAATTTCCTCACCCTGTATCCTTGAAGATGGCCTCGGATTGATGTAGAAGGAACAGATTCCCACTGAACTTTTGCCAGTGTATTATTAATCACTTCCACTTCAACATTGCTCGGAGCAGTCATAGGTACTAAATGAGACAAATAACTATTAGTCATGTAAATCATTTTACATATCACAGAGACAGGGACTAGAACAAAATATCTTACAGTCTTCTCCCGAATATCCAATGATTACTGATGGGTCAGGGGCATAACCTATGTCATTCAGCGCTTGGACCTTTATTTCATATGGTTCAAATGTTGGTGTTCCAGATACAATATACTTTGATACATTTGCAACTATAATAGATGTCCATTCATCATCAAAATCTTTCTGCCTCCAACTGACTTTATACTGCAGCCCTGGTCCATTGGAGTCGAATCCTTTTATAGGCTATAATAAAGCAAACCACACAAAAAGCATTATCCCATAGCAATACAATCACAAATTTCTTGATAATGTTGGTCTACAATCTCATTGGTTGATCAAGGTTGATCACATATATTAAGCTGGACACACATGCTAGCATTATCAAATAAGCAAAGAAGTAAATAAATAATTTATATTTACATGTTTAGATTTTTTATATTTTACATTTTTATACTTATATTTAATTTATAAATAATAATATAATTCTTACTATAATCAACAACACATGTATATACTTACTTCCCAGGCAATAACCAAGTTATCTGGTTCAGTACCAACTCCTTTTATACCAGATGGATTTTTATCAGGCTCTGCAAATATATAAATTTAAATGTTACTAATGTATTTATAGGAATAAATTCATAGAATATATCTTAGTCACTATAATTATGAGAATGCTTGGGTCAGAACAGCACAATATGTGTTCTGCTAAGATATAGTTATATATCTCCTAGATATATAAACCGCTATATAAATTAAGATCCCGTTGCACTGCAGACTTGGAAAACAATTTGATACTATTCCAGACTCAAAGAAGATTTACTGAAGATTTGATTTACTGTACTGTACCAATAGCCAATTTCAATGGAATAGTAGAACAGTTGGTGGAATTCAACATTAATTAAATCAAATAGAAAACGTAGGGCAACATCTTAAATTAAAGATACAACTGCGAATTCTAAAATGAGAAATGATGATCTTGGTTCTTTTAAGTAACCATGACTTGTGCATCCCTTTCTATACCACTAACTGGAATTAAATTCATAAAAGTAGATGTTATCGTTGAATTGCAAATTTCAGCAGAGAACAGCTCAGTAACTGTGCATAAAGTGGTGGTATAATTCAGTTTAGCTTTCAAAACAAACTTATCTGCTCTCTCTGACTTGTAACTGCTGCAGTTAATGTAAGGGTACTATATGCCACTCACAGCCTGATCTAGTGACCAAAAGTCCACATGCAAGAGTATATTTCAATGGGGATTGACACCCCTTCCATTAAAATTTTTTATTGTAATTTATACTGTGCATTTAATCTGTATCAAAAAAAAATTGTTCCGAGTCAAGATTGATGTGCACATAAAAATTATTCTGACGCCAATTGACTTTAATGCATTTGGACAAAATAAATCACGTATAAAATTGACACTCGTCCCAAAATTATTTTGACGTCCATTGACTTCAGTCTGTTTCTCAAATTTTTCATTGTTTCGTGGGACAGATTCGCCTATAATTTGTTATGGTCACTCATATAAATAACCATACTCTGTAGGACCCTGCAAAGTTGTTTATAATCAAATTAGCTCAAAAAGAGAACCAGCTTTAAAAAGCACTCAAACTATCTATCTGTTCCACACAGGACATATTTATTGCCAAGAAATATAGAAAGTGTTGCAATCATTCCCATCAAATAGCAAAAAAATGTGTGCATACAGTAAAAAGTGAATAAAAATGCACTGGAATAAAATAGCTATACAAACCATAAGCACACATGCAACAGATTCCCCTACAAGGCTGACACTTCTATTCTTTTCAGAAGTTTGTATCCTACACATACATATACGGTATGCATGCAGCTTAAAGGGGTTGTTCACACTAAGGTTAACGTTAGTATAATGTAGAGAGAGATATTCTGAGACAATTTGCCATTGGTTTTAATTTTTTATTATTTTTGGTTATTGAGTTATTTAGCTTTTTATTCGGCAGCTCTCCAGGTTGCAATTTCAGCAATCTGGTTGCTAGGGTCCAGATTACTCTAGCAACCATGCACTGAGTTGAATAAGAGATTGGAATATGAATAGGAGAGGCCTGAATAGAAAGACAAATTTAAAAACATTGGCAATAACAATAAATGTGTAGCCTTTTAAATGGGGTCAGTAACCCCTGTTTGAAAGCTGGAAAGAATCAGAAGAAGAAGGCAAATAATTTAAAAGCTATACAAAATAAAGCATGAAGACCAATTGAAAAGTTGCTTAGAATTTGCCAATCTATAACATACTAAAAGTTAACTGAAAGGTGAACCACCCCTTTAAAAGCAACTGTCCTGTTCCTTAGCAACTTCCTTCATTTAGGCTGCAAAAATTCATGCACAGCACAAAATACACAAATAGAAAAATATGAATCAGCTCATACAGACAGTTGTCTATATTGTGTTGCCTATATTGGTAGAAGAAGGAAACACTGGCACATCATGGGTAATGCTAGCAGGAAACAACTTGCTCCTTTATTGCGGATGCAACGTTTCGGGGCGTAACCCCTTTGTAACCCCTCTTGCTTGACAAACGGGTTACGCCCCGAAACTTTGCATCCGCAATAAACGAGCAAGGCTTTTTCCTGCTAGCATTACCCATGATGTGCTGGTGTTTCCTACTTCTACGCTGAATTTGAGGCTGCCAATTCCTCTATCACCGAGCACCTGGGATTCGCAGTTATTCGGACGGCAAGGGCGTGTGAGGGTAATTCTCCTTTTCTCTCTTGCCTGTATTGGTAACACTAGATTCCTAGGTGCATGATCATACTATAATATATTAATATGAGAACAGAAAATAGAATCCATGTAACCATGCAATCCAAGGCCTCTCCCGTTTAAAACTGAAACACAGCCATCATTAAGCCACAAGCAATATATAGTGAAATAGGAGACTGCTCAGACATCATCACTATTACAGGTGAGCCAGCAATCAAAGTATGATAAACATGAAACTAAACCAAGCCATTAATCTAACTTACTTACCACTAATACCCATACAGTTGTTAATGTGTTTGAGAAAGTTTTAAAAAATTCACTAACCTGCTGGTTTTGTCATATATTGCTCTGATGATTCACTGGGATCACTGCTTCCAATTTCATTGACAGCAATGACTCGGAAAGAATAGTTGACAAATGGAGAAAGACTCAGTGTAGCTGTGGTTTGAGTACCGCTGACCTTAGCCTGGAAGTGCCAGATGCCTGGGTCATGCATTGCATCTTCATACTCAATCATAAAATCTAAGCAAAAGATCAAATTCAATTTTAGTGTTTAGTCTAGCACTCATACAGTAATAATTTACAGCAAAACAGTATCAAAGTAGTATTTCTAAAGCTATGTTGTAGAGCAGTGATCCCCAACCAGTAGCTCGTGAGCAACATGTTGCTCCCCAACTCCTTGGATGTTGCTCTCAGTGGCCTCAAATCAGGTGATTATTTTTAAATTTCTGGCTTGGAGGCAAGTTTTGGTTGCATAAAAACCAGAGGTACTGCCAAACAGAGCCTCTTGTAGGTTGCAAGTCCACATAGGGGCCATCAATAGCCAATCACAGCCCTTATTTGGCACCACCCAGGAACATGTTTCCTGCTTGTGTTGCTCCCCAACTCTTTTTACATCTGAATGTGACTCACAGACGAAAAAGGTTGGGGACCCCTGTTGTAGAGCATAAAGAAATATTGTCAAAAGCTAATTGGAGTGTTTATAAAGGTGTGAATATTTAAACACCATGTCACTCTAGACATGCCGTGACCAATTATTGTAATGGATTTTTGTATGAATTTTTGTATCCAGCTTTGACCTTAAAATTAATAATGATGGTCATTTAATTTCATATCAGAAACTCTAATGAAAACTGGCAAATCTATGTGCCAGCAAATAACCTCACTTACTGGTAATGGGGCTATTGTTATCATCGCCGGGGACCCAGGAGAGCTGCACGCTTCTTTCATGATGATCAGTCAGTTCCAAATCAAAAGGATGATTTGGGCGATCTGTAAGTAAGGTATAAAGTAAGTTCCCTTTGAAATAGATTAGTGCCAAGAGCAAACAGGAATCTGTGAAGAATATCTACTATTTCACATGTGGGAAGAAAGTAAATCAGTTCACATGCAGCTGGAATAGAATAAAAATAACAACAGTTGGGATCTCCAAAATAAAGTTAAAGAAAAGAAATTGCACTTAACATGCCCCTACTAAAGGTTACACTGAATGGGTGGCAAATAATTTGCATAAGGGTTTCACGAGTTAAGACATCTTTGGAAAGTTCTGAGACAAAAAGTTTCTTTCTTTGTGTCTAAATCCTAAATGGTAATTGCAGGCAAAATGCTTATCGCTGTCCAAAATTAATTTTATTCTGTTCGCCTTTGTAACATGAATGTTTTAAAGTTAAACACATGGACTAAAACAATGTCTTGGTGGCTGACAGGCCTCTCTTTTTCAATATGAGATGGGATGCAGTTTAAAACTAGATAAACATTTTATAATACCAATGTAAGGTGGCATATTTTAGATGACTGATCATAAAGCACGAACATTTGCTACATTGGAGAAAGATATTGTAAGCATTCTTTTCTAATACACCATAGTCCACCATTTATTAAGGGGACCCTGGAGGTAATGGTGTTGTTTGTCTGTGTCTGCTTTGCCTCCTGTAGATTATTTGTTAGCAATGAGATTGCTAATATTACTCATGAGATTTGGTTGTCAATTTACATTCAATCTACAGTAGAAACAACTTCCTGCTTCTACACCAAGTGAAGGAATAGAGGAAAAATAGTTTGAATTTCGAATGGTCGAATATGGCTACTTCGACCATCGAATAGGCTACTTCGACCTTCGACTACGACCTTCAACTTCGAATCGAACGATTCAAACTAAAAATCGTTTGACTATTCGACCATTCAATAGTCAAAGTACTGTCTCTTTAAAAAATTATTCGACCCCCTAGTTCGCCACCTAAAACCTACCGAAGCCAATGTTAGCCTATGGGGAGGTCCCCATATGCTTCCTAACAATTTTCTGATCGAAGGAATATCCTTCTATCGATGGATTAAAATCCTTCGATCGTTAATCGATCGTAGGAATATCGGTAGATCCTTCAACTTCGATATTCGAAGTCGAAGGATTTTACTTAGACGGTCGAATATCGAGGGTTAATTAACCCTCGATATTCGACCCTAGGTAAATGTGCCCCCAGGTGTTGATTCCAGGATTATTCAGGATTATGCACTAGCTGGGATGCAAGATTTAGGACAGGCTTGTTTAACTTGTTCAGGGACTCTTCTGCTTTCTATGCATGGCATTGCCATTTTATGATTATATGTATTGTAATGTAGATACTCTGACTATTGCATAGAAAGATAGAGTAGCTTTAGGATCAGGTGAAGGCAAAATTTGAAAAGTGTTCTGCCCAAGCATATCCTCAGCACAGTAGCAGGGAATGCATAGTGCCTCATAAATCATTCCATATTTGTAGATTGTGATTCTGTGTCTTATCAAACATTCTTTTGATTTTCCTATGCTAAGCAAACTGGCTGACTGGTTAAAAAAACACTTCATGAGCTAAAATCATACATTACAGATCCTGTTCTTAAAGTATCTATTTTAGTACTTGAGGAACTAAAAGTTCAGAATGTGAGCATATTAATTCTAAATTGACAATTAAAGTCTAAAAAAGAATATGGCAAAGAATGCTGTATTTTAGACACACTGTACGCACCAGGAGGTTTAGCTTTGAATTGTGACTTTTTATTTCATTCATATATTCAGAGTCATACATTTTTATTGCTAAGACGGTGGTACTCCAAAACATATGGTGTTGAGATTTAGCTATTTTTATCCATTTAGTGCTGACAGATACAATATACACAGTGCTTTACAGAGATGGTTCGGAATTCCCATAAATGCCCCAGTGGAGCTTGCTCTTAAAATTTACTAGGGCCAGAAAGAACAAATCCAGAATCAAACTTAGGACCCCAGTACTGAAAGGTAGAAGTGCTACTGAATGTACTGTGCTTTTGCTCTCTTTTATTGTCAAAAAGGGAACATATCAGATATTTGTCAAGCAGAGGTATGCCTTATTCATGACATGAGTATTATAAGAACAGTGAATACATAGCCAAGTTCAATCCTTCTTGGATTTGTTTAAAGATGCTATGCTCATTTGGGTGCACAGTAAAGATATAAAAAAGATTATATATGTGTGTAGCAAGGGGATTGTAGGATGGCATACACTAACTGGCCCAATACATCCCATCCATCCAGCCACAATAAATGAAGGGAAGTTAGGCACTGATGCTAGGTATTCAGGCTTGGCTCACAGCTGGTCTTGCAATTTATCCCACATTTATTCAGTTGAGTTGAGCACAAGGCTCTTTGCTAGAAGTCAAGTCCTTCCATTCCATCAGCAAACCAATTCTATTAGAACTTGTGCGCAGGGGCATTATTATCTTTAAAGAGCAAAGAGCCTTCTGTAAACTTTAACAAAGTAAGAAGCTAGAATGGAATTTAATAATGCCAGATAGTGACAAGCAATCATGAGAATGTATTTCTCCTGCCTCTGAAACCAATGGCATTGACCTTATACACAGGGCTGCTCCTGCTCTCAGGCAAGGTGAGAATCTTGCCTCAGGTGGCATGGAGCGGCCAGCAACCAGGGGTGGCAAAAAGCAAACTCTGATAGCTTTAAGAGCTGAATTTTCATTTTTTAAAATGCAAATTCGGCTCTGCTAGTGCAGAGAGTGCAATAGCGCTCACTGCACTAGCGATGCTAGAAGTTAGAACGGATCGGGAGGGGCGGAGGCATCGGGGCTGCTGCCTCAAGCAGCAGCAGACCCTGAAATGCACCTGCCTATACACCACTTTGTCTTACAACTTGCATTACAGATTACAGATGTGGAGTTGGTGAATGGCTACTTGTCCATCAAAAAAAGAAAAAAGCATGCTCTTGTGTATATATACAAGTACATTAGAGGACATTATAGACAAATAGCAGGGGACCTATTTACCCATAGAGTGGATCACCGTACCAGAGGCCACCCCTACAGACTAGAAGAAAAGAGCTTTCATTTGAAGCAACGTAGGGGATTCTTCACAGTCAGGACAGTGAGGTTGTGGAATGCACTGCCGGGTGATGTTGTGATGGCTGATTCAGTTAATGCCTTTGAGAATGGCTTGGATGATTTCTTGGACAAACATAATATCAAAAGCTATTGTGATACTAAACTCTATAGTTAGTATAGGTATGGGTATATAGAATTTATGTGAAAGTATGGAGGGGTGTGTGTATGGATGCTGGGTTTCATTTGGAGGGGTTGAACTTGATGGACTTTGTCTTTTTTCAACCCAATTTAACTATGTAACTATGTATCTAGTTACTGTTTAAAACCCAACAGTGAGTTGAGTTCCAAACCCATGTAATTCTAAAATGGGGCTTCTCATGTTTCTTGCAATTTGACTGGGAGATTTTGGTCATTTAATATAAGATTCATCAGGAAGAAACCAGGTCTGTTGTTTTATGGCTGTGCTATAGAAATGTTTAAAATATACAGACTTTAAAACATATGGTAAAGTATAAACAAGGTTTTCATGTACAACAATATAAAAGAAACCAAACACATTACAATATCCCAAAAAAGATCTAATTAAAACAAATTGTATGCCAAAAAATATATAAATATAGATGTAAATGTATTTATGTAATATAGAAATATGAAACAACAACAAAAACAAAACATGCACCATGTCTTACTAATAAAATGTAGAAATAATGAAAATGATGCAGGCACAACTAAATGGATTGATTATTTTTACCGTAGAAAATAGCTGGAGTAGGAGTAGCTTCTGCAAGGGATATTAACATAAACATATTAGTGCAGTTAGTAGCCACAATTTTGTAGGGCTTTTAATTGATCAAATTCATCATTATAATAAAAGCAATATAGACTTTTCCAAGAAAATTAAACATCAGAAAAAGTTGTTAATGCCATAACTTTAATATGTCACTGATATTTTTTTTTTTAAATATTTTTTCTTCGAAAAACCAATAAGCAAGTAACTTACCTACAACAGTAAGCACTGCACTGGCTGAAACAGTGTCCAAATCAGTGTTTGCCACACAAGTATATGTTCCTTCATCCTTCTCTGTTACATTCTTGATGGTCAAATGGCCTTTGGTCATTTTAAATCTGTATATGAAAAATGCTTTTAATTAAAAATATCATAGCTTCAAGAGATTAAGTGGAAACTCGGCCAATAGCATGACCGTGCTAGTGCAAGCATTGTCTTTGGAAACCTGGGTTCTAGGTTTTCAATTGAAACAAGTGGTTTCAGGCCTCCTGAGCTACTGCTGCATTTGCCATGGCTCTAAATGTAAACCCCTTTACAGAGTAAATATTGGTGTGTAATCTCTATCTTGTGCTAACATCAGAAGCTTCCTGATTTCTTTCAATGAGTATGGAGGTATGGAGTATGTTCAAATAAACTGTTATTAAACTATATTTAACTAATGTAAATGCTATGGATTGCTATAAATGTCTTGTATAGTTTAGAGTATATTTATCTGGACAATTGGAGGGGTACCCAGGCATTTTTCCCAATGGGGATTTACCCAAATAAAATATATGTATATATACATGGAATATACAGTAGATCCAGCAAGGGGCAGTTCTATTGCTAGGCTAATACATCAGCTACTGTAGGTGCACTGTATTTTACAGTAATGCTATTTAATACTTAAATTGATAATACCTTTCATCATTTAGAAGTTCACTGTCATCCTTTAGCCACAACACCACTGGTTTTAAAGTGGGATCATGCTTTACCCTGCATTCAAAATGCGCACTTCCATATCTCTGAATTACTCTGTATTCTGGTTGTTTAATAATCATAGTTGGATCTGGAATGTAAAATGCAGCAACAGTTGACATATTTCATGAAATGTAATAACTCGTATTCAGTCCTACAAAAATTATTTTAAGTTTTACCTTTGATTTGAAGTCCAATCATGTCTTTGACACTTCCAAATGTATTAGTTGCCACACAAGTGTAATTTCCACTGCTGTCTTTCTGTGCCACAGGTATTTCTAGAGTTCCATTGTCATGAAAAACATATCCATTTCCATGTAAAATGCTCCCATGAACACCTTTAAACCTTCAGAAGAAAATAGTAGAGGAAGATTTAATAAAATTCACAGAAGAAAAGCAAAATTGCAGGTAACTGCAGCTAAGTACAATAGCAACATTTCCAGAGAACACGTTCCATAATTGTGTGCATGTTTATGAAAAATCTCAAACTAGATTAAGTCTGGTTATGCATTAATTCATTGTACAAAAGATTGCAAACAGAAATTTTCTATAAATATTTCATATTGTTTTTATAAAACACAACTTATTCTCAGAAAAATATGGTATATGTTGTTTTGCCTAGAGCAGAGATGTGAAACTGATGGCCCTTAGTCTACTGATACAGGTAGCTGTCTTTCACAGGTTGAATGACTGATTGGCAATGGCATATTTCACACGTTTTGCTATCTGTAAATAACCCAGCTCCCTCAAGGTAAGCAATATTTTATGAATAAATACAAAAAAAACTGGATGTCATACCATTTAATTTCAGGCTTCGGTGAGCCAAAAAAAGGACAGTGAAGCAAGGCTACGTTGTTAGCAATCACTTTATAGACGTGTTTCAACACCATAATTCGAGGAGGCTCAGCTGTAAGATTCAAGACAGACATTTATAAAAGTGTTTCAGAAAAGATTACAAATATATGAGCAGAACATGAGTTTCATTCCTATTGTTTTATGAAGTCATCTAAATTCATTTAAACCCTTTATATTGTCATGCTGTCAGATTGTAATTAAACTATCATCATAAATATACCCAGTACAGTCATATCTTTGTGACCCACAAGGGTTCCAGTCCTACAGTTTTGAAACCTCTGTCTTTCTACATGTAAGGTCCTGTAAGTTATCTGCAAATGAAGTTTTACAATCAAATAATCACTCTAGCTTCATTCAGCACTATATTTCCAACATCACTTTCAGCATTATATTGCAGCCAACTATAAATAACTGCTGAGTTTCTCAAGTTGGTTGCTAAATGGTCCAATATATTTCTAATCGTTTATGATCATCCCTTGTAATACAAAAGTGATAGTTTTGGATATAGTAAACACAGCAGCTTGGCTTATTATCTTGTACATCAGATATAAGCCTTTTATATTCATAAAGGACAACAGAGACACAACCTTGTATTATTTAATCAGACACTAGATAGTAGATATTGGTATATATTACAAATAATTCATAAATCATGTTGTAGCTGTTATTTTTACTATAAAAGTGAAGCAGATAGATTACTTTCTCTCTCATCTTTTCACTAAAATAATTATTTATTATTTAGAATTTTTCATTTCTTATAAATAAAAACCATACAAACATAGTTTCTGATGTCTCAAGAGTACCATAAAATTGTTATAATTGTATATTAAATTTATATGAGGGAGAAAGAAGTGTTGTTAGAGCTGTATTATAACAGTATAAACAAAGAATTGTACCCTATATTGGCAGTGGACCATTGGCAGGAACGGACACCTAAAAATTCCATCCCATATTTAATAAATGTGACAGAGTAAACCTGATTCTTTTTAATGGATGGGTTCTAGATGCAGGGCATCCAGATACATTATACCTGTATGGTGGAATGTACACCTTCAGAATGTAATGATTTGACTTTTGAACAACATAATTGAAAAATGTTTCCAATAATACAATATAATTAGTAAATAGGAGTTGTTTTATAAGAAGTATCATATAAAAATAGAGAAAGCAATAGGAAATCTTACCAAGAACATTTACAAAAGCATTTGCGAGCAAGTAGCCATATTTATTAGAGACGTTGCACTGATATACCGCAGTAGCCCCATCTTGCACCTTAGAAAATATAATTGTATCTCCATCTACTCTTCTACTTGCATCTGTAGGAGCCACTGTGAAATAAAAGCAAAAACCATGTTTGTCTCTTTTACTAGGCAGAAGGAGTCATTCCTGAAGCACAATCAACAAAACCTTAATCATCTAACAATATTTTATTTATTTTTGGTATCATTTCATACCTTGGCTATCATGCATAATTAACTCTATTTTACTCACAACTATTGACTCTAATAGTACTAGGGATGTCGCGGACTGTTCGCCCGCGAACTAATTCGCGCGAACATCGACCGTTCGCGTCCGGCGAATGTTCGCTTATTTTTGCCCTCTCACCCCAGAGCAGCAGATACATGGCAGCCAATCAGGAAGCTCTCCCTCCTGGACCACCCCCACACCCCCTGGACCACTCCCCTTCCATATATAAACTGAAGCCCTGCAGCGTTTTTTCATTCTGCCTGTGTGTGCTTGGAAGAGCTAGTGTAGGTAGAGAGCTGTTTAGTGATTTGAGGGACAGTTGATAGTAACTTTGCTGGCTAGTAATCTACTTGATACTGCTCTGTATTGTAGGGACAGAACTCTGCAGGGATTTGAGGGACAGTGAGTTTAGGTTAGTTAGTTTTGCTGACTAGTAATCTACCTTCTACTGCAGTGCTCTGTATGTAGCTGCTGTGGGCACTGCTTCTGATCTCATCTGCTGACTGCTGGAATAACCCAATAGTCCTTGTAAGGACTGCTTTTATTTTCTTTTTTGTTTTTTTTACTTTGCTACTGTAAGAGCCCAGTGCTATTAGTCTAGCTGTGTTGGGGAGTGGGACTGGTGTGCTGCTCCTCCTAGTAGTTCACCACTACCAGCACCAACCAGAGTCAAAATTGTTACAAAGTATCTTATTTGCACCTGTTAGCTGTTCTGAGCTCTCTGCCAAAAGCTAATTAAGTTAGAAACTGTTTTTTTTTCTGGCTGTTCAGTTCAGAGAAAAGAGGGACTGGTGTGCTGCTCCTCCTAGTAGTTCACCACTACCAGCACCAACCAGAGTCAAAATTGTTACAAAGTATCTTATTTGCACCTGTTAGCTGTTCTGAGCTCTCTGCCAAAAGCCAATTAAGTTAGAAACTGTTTTTTTTCTGGCTGTTCAGTGCAGAGAAAAGAGGGACTTTCCAGTACAAAAGAGGGACAGGGGGTTGAGTGGTCAAAAAAGGGACAGTTGGGAGGTATGCAAGTGCCACCTAGCTGTGTGAGCTTTTTCACATTCTGTCTAAATAACAATAATAATTCCATGTCCGTAAACATCACCTGAGTGATGTTTTTACAGCAGCAATAATATATTCCGTATCCACTACTGTATACGTTGCCCTTGCAGGCATTGTTTGCCCAGTCTTTAACCAAGTGCCACCTAGCTGTGTGAGCTTTTTCACATTCCGTGTCCAGAAACATCACCTGAGTGACGTAGTGTGATTTCTGCCCTTTACAGCACAAAACGCAGCGCTGTGTCAACAATGTATTTTTCAGATACATTTTTGCCCTTGATCCCCCTCTGGCATGCCACTGTCCAGGTCGTTGCACCCTTTAAACAACTTTAAAATCATTTTTCTGGCCAGAAATGTCTTTTCTAGCTTTTAAAATTCGCCTTCCCATTGAAGTCTATGGGGTTCGCGCCGTTCGCTACATCCCTAAATAGTACTATACTTGCTGAAAATCCTCACTCATGGCTGATCTGCAGTGAGAATGTGCAAGTCCCAATACATCTCTTCCATCATGCTTCAATACTGCTCTTTACTAGGCCATGCAAGACTACCATAGTATATAGTATAAATAATGCCAAATCAAATCTACAGTGCTTATTTTTCATATTTAATACCCTGCATCCCTCAAAAAAAGGTCCCCTTGACTTATGTATTTAAAAACATTATTATTAGTATTATTATTATTTTTATTGTTATTATTATTAACCTGTATTTATTAAGTTTCAACATATTAAACAGAAATTACATTACAAGATTATTATTTTTATTGTTATTATTATTATTGTTATTATTAGCCTATATTTATGAAGTTTCAACATATTAAACAGAAATTACATTACAGGAACCCTGCTAAAACCAAAAGGAGAAAGGGGGTATAAGACAAAAAAAATTAAAAGGAGAAAGAAGTAGAGTATGAAACTCAAGGATTATCCAAAAGTTAACAAAATAACTATCAAAACAGAAATGATTCATCAGATTTGTTCTGAGAAATCTAATGGCACGTTTAAAACTTACATTCAATGGAAACCCCATTAATTAGCCATGTTATACTAGGAGTGGGATTGCCACTTGCTCTGCAAATCAGACTTCCATCCTCTCCTGGTGACAATACAATATTTGTTGGTGGAGATATCCAATATGGTGAAGCTGCAAAAAAAATGTTAAATGTAATTCTGACATAACAAAAAGCAGTCAGAGGATTATTTAACACTATTTCAATATTCAATTATCAACAAGAATTTTGAGGAAAGAATTCATGTCCAAGCGGCTTTAAAATAAACACTATCCCTGTTTCTGAACTGAGAATTTCAGAGTTGATTAGAAATCACTTTTCCATACAATACAATGTACAGTGCAAACCTTTAGCATATAGAGGCCAGGAAGCCAAGGTCCCTAGAGTCCAGGAGGCCAAGGTCCCCAGTTAGGTCCATAAATATTTGGACAGAGACAACTTTTTTTTCTAATTTTGGTTCTGTACATTCCCACAATGAATTTTAAATGAATGGAGGGGGATGGAGGGGGGTTGCCTAGGGTGCCCAGCCGACTTGGCCTGGCACTGATTACTGCTTTGATAAATTTCCACTTCCAAGATGATCTATGGTGTGTAAAGCTTTAAATAATCCAGTTAGAAAATAAAGATGTTCTGAGTGTAATCTAGCATCTACTGGGTTTACAATGTTTCCTAGGTAAACATATGTATCACATAAAGATGATGGCAACTATATTGCAGACTACATGTAGATTAGTATTAGGCAAACAAATTCTCCAGGTGCAAATTTGCAGTGAATTTCCGCGTCTCGTAGCCAGCGAATAAATTTGCGAAACTGTGGTGAAAATTCGCTGGCGCAAAATCCGGCACGTCAGAAGAAATTTGTCGTGCATCAGAATAGTTGCGCTCATACAAATTGTAATCAAAATTATTCTGACACCTATTGACTTCAATACTTTTTACAAATTTCATTATAAATATGCAAATCTTTTGACGCAGCCCATCACTAATGTAGATTCTTTTTTGTGATTCACACTAATGCATTTTCTTTACATAAGGAAAAAAAACTCTCAACACAACTGAATTCTAAGATGCACTACGCTTATTCATAGTGAGTAAATTACGTAGACCAGGAAAGCAAGCATTTCTACTGATTACCATAGCAACCAGCTTCTTCTCCAACACCACTTTCAGAAAGCATAATACATGCTTGAAAATATAGCTGGAGATATTGTTGCTCATACAAAAAAAATACATTTTAAAGGAAAAGAGATTATATGTAATAAGTATAATAGACAGCTACACATCTTTTTCATTAAGGTACTGATTTTTGTTCTGAATGTCTATGATACAGTATGTAAAGCACTGCAGCCTTTCTTTGACCAGACTGCCTGTATTTATAACAATAATACCAACAGGGGAACATGGAAAGCCCTGTTACTATAAATGTCAAGTTTGCATGTCTGAAGTTAATAAGAATGTGAAGATTTGTAGGGTGCATTTAAGGAGAAAAAAGGCAAAACTGTAATGTATAATCATTATTTTAATGCTGCTTTTGGGTGCTATATTCTGGAGCATGCATCACTATGGGGTATACATTTATGACAACTTTCTGTAAAACTCTTTACAAAGCAAGCAGCTTAGAAAATGCCATGAATGCAAAAACTAACATTTGTTGTTGGATTGTACACGTGCCTCTGTAAGGTGTTTACTCCATATGTTTGGATAATGTACTTGCCTTTAGGATTGAGTATACTGGCATCACAAAAACAAGGTTTAACTTGTGTGTGTACTAATGCAAACAAACAATAACGGTTGAGGGGTATGGAGAGTATCCTGGCATAGGCAAGTTACTATTAAGAGTGTAAGTTTTACAAGTGAGAACCTACTGTATGTGATTTTTAAACTGGGTTGCCCACCTACTTACATTTCACATTGACGGTTATAATGTGATGAGTGGTGCCCAGGATATTTCTCCCTATACACTTATATTTTCCAGCATCAGCTTCAGTGACATCAATAATCCTTAACGTTTTATTGAAGTTTTCATAAAAGACTCTGCCGGCAGGTAAATCAGCACTCTCTTTACGCCAATGGATTTCAGGTGTAGGCCTAAAAAAGCATACACAATACAAATACAAAATTATTCACAGGAAAAAACAGATTTAACAAGCTGGATCAGTCTACAATTATTAACATTAAATAAAGGTTTTATTGAGGCATACAGAAAATTGGCAATTAAATGAATCAATTTAAGAAACTGTCACAACTGTTACTATATCATTTAAAATAGAGCTAAAATAATAGTGCTCAATTGTAAATACAGTAGCTCCCCATCTTTAGTTCTCTTTTAAAAGGAAATTATAAATAAATATTTTGTATGTATGTAAGATAATAATAAATAAAACATTTTTTATTAAGATTTAAATATATGCCAACTGATTCTAGCTGATATTCAGTAATATAAATATATAAATTATTTCATTAATTATTTATTCATTTATTTATTATATATGCAAAAAATGTTTCATTAGATGGATGCTAAAATACTCATGATCCAACAACATTTTCACACTGCATATCAAACCTTTAAAATGTGAAGCCCACACAAAACATAAATTAAAGCAATATACAATATACAATAATTGACTTGTTTAATGATTTTACAGTTAAATGCAAATGAAATTGCTATTTTAACTTCTTATAATGAAGAATCCAAAAGAATCCAAAATACAGTTTCTCCGAAAGACCCACCTGGTTAGAAAAGTATATTCAATACGCTTGATAAGAAGCCAAATTACTGTAAATAAGATTGTTTTCATTTTCCTTATATTTCAGATGTTCCTTAACCCCTTTAGATTGTAAACTCTACTGAGCAGGGCCCTCTGATCCCATTTTTATTTTGTAATCCGTGGTTGTTAAATTATTGTAAGACCCCTGTTTGGTATAAATTATGTAAACCACTGAGAAACTTTTCAGCACTATAAAAAGATGATGATGGGATTGCAACGTGAGTCGTACACCAGGAAAAGTGTCAGCAGGCCCTGGCCCACATGGGCCCTGTCGAAACATGCCAGCTCCCCACTGGGAACTGTGGGCGCAAAAAGATGTAGAGTTTAAAATATAGTGCTAGATAGTACAGAGCAACTTACAGTCCCTCTGCTATACATTCCAGCAAAAGTACTTCTCCGAGTAAGACTGTCTTATTACTTGCGGTCATATTTGGAAACAGCATGCTAGGCCGCCTTTCCCCAGCAGGACTATCTGAAATTAAAATTAAAAAAATAACTTTAGACATTCAGATATATTTCTTTTAAAGTGAAATGAAAAGATGTCCTATACAGAGTGATTACTAGAAGTCAGTAATTATCAGTGAGCTGAATGAAAGTATGGATGACACAGTAGACACAGTACATAACAAATTAACAATTATAATTCAGAGCATGCAGAGTTACTTCCATACACAGCTATTTATATTAGTTGTGAGTGATTCTCTGAGGCACAAATATGTCCTGGAAAAGAAATAACTGTATGTTATAACTGTTTGAAAATGTTCCCTGCCATGATTAACAACTGACATCCTGTGGAGGCTTATGCCTTATTTATGTTGCTTAATGCAAAAATATAAACTGCACCCTAATTATGCCAATTCTGGGGAAATCTCATCTCCCTTGGTATACTAAGAAGTGAGCTTTTATGAAATTCATTATTACAAAGTACAACTTTAGAAACAAAAAGCAATTTTCGCTCAGATCATTGCCTAATGAATTCCTACAAAAAGGCATCTTGCATTGACTAAAAAAAGAAAAAAAAAGCACACAACAAAGCTTTAAATATTTGGTACTTTATACACATCATGCATAATTATATAATTTTATACACACAAGTTAAAGAGAAAAGCTTTGTTAGCCATGCAAATATCTAAAAACATTTGTTAGAAATTTGTCCCAATTTATCCCAGTGTGATATACGCCATGTTTTATCCCTGGCTCATACAAGTAAAACTCATATTTGTTTGTATATAACTGATACAGATAGCTTTGAATCTTAGAAAACATAAAAAATTAATAGTAATATAACAATACGTATAATTATATATTTATATATAATCTACAGTCTGGTCATTTCCCTATGGGACCAGACTGTAAATTATATCCCTATAAACGGCGCGTTCTGACGTCAGAAGGTGCCGTTTCTAAGCTAGAGAGAGTGAGCACTTGCCGCTGCTGCTCTCTTCCTCCACTCTGCCCCCCTTCTTTCTAATTCCCTGCCTCAGCTCTTCCTTACCACCAGCGCGCTCCTCCTGTCTCACTATCTCTCGGCTGCTTCGCTCTCAGGTCCTGCTCTACCTGCCCCCTCAGTCTCTGTTTAGTCTAGGTCCCGCCTCACACGATCGCTTAATGGGCTCCCTCCTGTTCGCACAGTGCCTCTCCGTGTCTTTCCTTATATCGCTCCCCCTCTCTTTCACCCACCATATTAACTTTTACTTTCATGGTCCTCCGTGTCGGCTGTTCAGTCTCCCTCACACAATCTCCGGTATTGCTCCGCCTCCAACCCTCATTCTCCAGTCCTCTGACACTTTCCTTCCCCCTCCCCTGCAACTGACGTGACCCATAGCAGGATACAACGTATATTGGAAAAAAAACTGATGGAATTCAAAAACAGGTACTTTTCCACAAAAAAATAATTACAGGGATAAAATTAAGTAACTGGGTGGGGAAGGAAAACAGCATTAAAACCATAATTTTGCAGCACATAGAGCAAAGCCAGTAAAATACTACACATATATAGGAAGGAAGACACTGGACACAAAAACTGTAGATTATAATGCATAATGCACCCCCTACTTAAATGTATACAGATATTAGTAGGCTAATAATATCTTTATAAATTACAGTAGGGGGTACATTATCCACTATATAATTATATCATATCTGATAGATGATTGAAAAAGAAGACAGTTTTATAGACACTATTGAAAACGTTAAATGGAAGTGAAGTTAGTCTATTAATTCTAGTAATAGAATTAGAAATAGAAAATACTAGTGAATACTGTTTACCAAAACTCACCACCATAAAACTCAGTGTCACTTAAATTAGCAGCTATAGTTTCATTTAATCCATCCACTGAAATAAACAAAACATCAATATTTTACACATTCAAATGTTGAATCTTAAGGCAACCAACAACATTATAGCATTATAATACAAAATAACCTAAGATATTTAACTATAACATGAAATTAAATTTTACATCTGCTGCCAAATCTGATGTCCATATCTTCAATACACTGGCTCCTCTATAATGCACTCTGTAATCTTTGTGTAATTATGAAAAGCCAAGGTTTGGGCCCATCCAAAACTGATATTCTTTGAATGTCAGGGCTTTGAATCTGTTTACCTTCAAGAGTCCAGCCATTGACAAACATGAGTGAAATGTGTTATAATGTCATGCGTGCTACTGAGTAACTGTAGTGCACCCATGTTGCACATACAGCCTCTTCTAGAACATACATATCTAGCTCCCTGAACCATTTCCCAACACACCTTCACAAATTCACACAGCAATACAATGCCGAACATATACTCACTTTTGCTAAATCTTTTTTGTTACTTATAAGGATATTGTGGTCCTGTGCATTTTAATGGTACAAAACTCATATTTCTTAAATGTTCTCCATTCCTTTGCATCAATTACTTACTATTCAAAAATGGTGATATAAATGAGATCATTGGCAATAACTATTAACCCTTATACATTTCAATTCATCAGAAATTAAATAAAAACAAACTATATGTATCTATTATACTGATAGGATGAGGATTACAAGCTTTGAACTTGAAAAGTATGAGAAAACTCAGGTCCTTTATGTATTGTACTTGAGTGTATAAGGGTAGATAGAAGAAGTAACATCAACACAATGTTTAGCATGTATTTGTTACTAAAGATTTCCTTAATGAACTGCATCCATTTCAAATCTCCAAGCCATGCAGCTTGCTAGATATAACTATATCTAGATATAACTGTATATAACTAAAGAGATAAGACCTGTGATTTTATTCAGAACAACAGTGGTTTTAGTCTTATTCTCATTACTGCATGATCTTAAACAGAACTGTGGTATGTTCTAAAAGTGACAGTACTTTACATGCCAAGACATTGTTTTTAATAGCAAGAAACCCCTATTTATTTCCATGATGATATCAAGAAACAAAAACCAGTGCATTACCTATTAGTGATGGGAGAATTTATTCGGCAGGCATGGATTTGCAGCGAATCTCTGCGTTTCGCTGCCCATGACTGCTTTTGCAAAACAGTGGCAAAAATTAGGCAGCTGAAAGTTTGCCACAACAAAAAAAATTGACGCACGTCAAAAATGTTGCATGCATAAAAATTGTCGCACATCAAAATAATTTTCACGCCCATTGAATTCAATGCTTTTTGCAAATTTTTCGCTGTTTTGTGAATTTTTTCACCATTCCACAAGGGACAGATTCACCCATCACTGTTACCTATATACCCCTGAAACTCACCATTAAGTATAATTCCTATAAGAGATACTGTATAAATATAAAATATCTGTATATACTGAAGAATTCAAATATATAAAACCTATTAATAAACAATGAGCTTCAATTACAAAAGTAACATTGTGGAATCAGTGGCAATAATATATGTGATAAAATCAAATCATGTTCATGTTTTCATTGTGGTATCACAATACACAACTGAAATGTGGGATAAACATTATACTTACTCATTACTTCCTATGTATATTTATTAAATGGAATGTCTAATGGTTGCATCACGTTTTAGAACTGTTGTACGATTTTAGCTTATCTAAAGAAAGTTTACCAACTGCTAAAACTTCAACTCTCCAAATACTAAAAATGAAGATGTATATACGTCATTTGTATGTCGATCATTGCTAAATAAAAAGAAACTGGTCTGAGCTGGAAATTGAAAGCTCTGCAACTGGATACTGTATCATTCAGAAAGTATTTGCTGGAACTAAGGAATTCAGTATTATCTTGTTATCAGCTACAGCCAATAAGATAATAGCACTGATAACTTACTTGTTAAAACTTTCAAGGAAATAGGTTGTTTCTGGTGTATAGTCTGAGTAAGATTAAATCTTGCATAGCAAATGTAGAAGTCACGGGTATCTTCTGGTTGCACATTAGAAAAATAAAGATCTCCATTTAGACCCTGTGAAACCCTTTTATTTTGGGGCAACTTTTGGAATGCTTAAGAAAGAAAGGAACAAAAATACCACATTAGTAAGATCTCACCAGCTGAAAAGAGATTTCTTCAAGTTATCACCCTCTCTCTATATATTGTATATAAGCATCTTAATGCGATTTTGTATTGTATTTTTTGTATGCAATTTTTTGCATTGTAAGTATGTACATTTAATCAACATCTTTACCAAAACACTACACTAGTAAACTTGATAAAGTAATATTCAGCATAAGACAAAGTCTCTTTGCTAAATTCAAATGGATAATAAAAAAAGAAAAATCTCTCTAATAGCCTTTAATTGTGCTCTTATAACCTTAAAGACTACAATGTATTATTTAATATTTCTACAAAGCAAACATTACAAAACATATAATGTTAGGCAGAAACTCTAACACTGTATACAATAAAATGGGAACAAACTTACAGTTGTCCATCCAAAATATTATAGGTGGTGGTAACCCTTTTGGAGGGTTGCATGGGAGTACCAAAGGAACACCCTGTTGAAGAACAATTGGCTCAATTTTTTCCTTTGTCCACAGAGGGGATCCTATAGAGATGGATTTTAAAGTAGATAAGAACAATGATTTATACAGTACATGAATAATGCCATTTTTTAAAACATAAGAACTAATTTCTTCAGCACTGGTATTGATATCATATATCTGTCATATAAGATATAATGATTGCTGTTGTATGCTGGCTTTTGGACTATCATATGTTTATTTTATATAAATTATCTTGGTTTTGTGAAAGAATTCATGCAGCGTTATCCTTCAATCCTACAAAACCACAGATAGTTTTCAATATAAACGATAGGAAAAATACAAATACAATAAAATGTTATTTATTGTACTTATGTTACTGTAAATGCAGCTGTATATGACAATTTTAACTTGAAATGTCCTTCTGCAAACATTCTCCACTTGGGTCTGTGAAACCTTTGGGCATACAGTATCTGAAGCTTGCATATTTATGTCACTCTGGTTGTCACAGATGCTTTGCAGATTAAAACAAGTATTTTTTAATAAGAAAAAACCCTATTTTTGAAAACTGTACTTGTTTCTTTTTCTTCCCTTGATGCAAATAGTTTGACACATGTTTTATTTATCTAACTCTCTAAATCTCTTTCAACCACTTCTCTACTAAGCATTAAGTATAAAATTTGTATCCTGCCCTTCAGAGCCCTGCATTATTTTGCTCCTCTCTCTCTCTATATACATCCCTATTATCTCTCCAAAGCTCCACTAACACTTTTCTCTAAGCTCCTGTCTAGAGGAAGCTCTTCACTAGTCTTCCTCTGCAGCAATACAACCTTGACCTGTGCACTCTTGTTTCTGTCTGTCCCCTCCTTCTGATCGATTGTAAGTTCTCCTCCTTTTTTCCTTGTCTAATTTGTAATAATTATATTCCTGGTTGTGTTTACACCTTGTAAAGCCTAGATCTGTCGTGCTATATGAATAAATAAAATACAATACAAATACAGCCACTTCCATCTAGGCATCTACCGTTTCTTATCTTCCCCATCTAATTAAAAATATACAGTAAAATATACCATGAACATCTCTATGCATGCTTCTAAATATTGGCCATAGGTACTAACCATCCCTAAGAGGAAACAATTTTAATATGTATGACTGTGTGTTTTCTGTACCTAAGGCAACTCTAAGTGCAAGGTTCAATGTGATATGCAGGCTTGGATGATTGTATGAATTAATGACAGTGGTTAGAGTAAAAGTTCAGACTTCAAAGAGTTCAAGCTCTGCAGAGTTAGTAATTGCATGCAAATTAACAAGAATGAGCAAGCTCAAGAGAATTATGATGTAGAAGCAGACTTTTAGCAGGCCAGTGTGAACTAATGAAAGTGAATGGCATGTCTTCCTTTCTGTAGATGTGCTTGTGTGCTTAGCTCTTGTTTATTATAAAAAGTAAACAGTAAAACATAACAAAAAATTAAAGCCAGAATGAAAAAAATGGCTATCCAAAGAGATTGTCTGCGTGGAAGAGACCCAAATAAAAAGAATGACAGACTTAATTCCAATAAGTTTGGTATCCTATAATCACAATGATTTTGGTAAAACTTCAGGTGAGACAATATTGGAGGTTTCAAGGCATTGAGCCACATCTATTGAAGGAAGATGCACATAAAATTCTGGGGTCACAGCCATTCCTCAGATCAAAGTATGGTCTGTATTACCTGATGTTGCTAGATTTGGATTACAGACTATGTTATGGTACAGTAATTACAAACAAGTATAATCATAGGATTGTTTTCTTAAATTGTACATCTAACCTAGAATGCCAAAAAAATAATTGGGGAAATAAGGATATTAAAGTGATACTGTATGTCCTAAACATTTCAATTTCCCCTGGGTACTATACAATTCATAAAGTACAGAATTACTTCCAACCACTGTATAAGCACAACTGTAGCATATAATAAATTGGCCAACCACATTTCAAGTTATCTGTGTGACATGTTCATTAAGATAATGTGTCACTTTCTATTTACATGTTACTGGAGTGTGAAAGACTGTAATACAAATGTTTCTGAGCCTGCAGGAAGACCCAAGTTGTGTGGTGAATTCTAACATTGGTTCTATTTAAATGATTTAAATAATGGCTGCAACACTAGCCAATACAGTATATGCCTTTGCTGTAGATCATTATATACTGGAACAAAGTTAAACATTGAAAGGGATACTGTGAAGAGCTTAACACATGAGTAATTTAATATTTTTTACTCAGCATTCTATATGGTACTACAGATAGTACTGAACATTTTTGCGACTTTGACTAAAAAAATAAGAAGGTATTTTGCTTTGTCTGAATAGACATGAAGAACATTTTCTACAGATATTAACATACAATCTGTGCAAGGAGGACACATCAGGAAAATATGTGAATTGGAAAAAGGAAATATAAGTGACCTTTATTTAGATGAAGAGGGTTCAGATGTAGCTGAAAATAATGGATTTTAAAAATATAAACACTGGGTAGTGCTAGTCATTTCTTTTAATAGACCTAAAAAGTATTGGTTAAGGGGTATTTAGATGGTAATACTAATGGTGCGTTAATGTTTTTTTAAAGTTTCATAAAATGCAATTTCAAATAACTTTCCCTTTAGCGAAAAGAGATAAGATGCTCACAATCTCTTCTAAGCCTTTATATCAAGCCATCCAGTTTGTGGATGTCTGTACCATAAAATCTAGTCATGGAAAATTATATCATTTAAATCTTCATGACCATGATTATTTTTTTCAGATAAAAATACTATTTACACATTACCCAGGTTTACTTTTTGAGTGTATATTGGCCTATAATCTCTATGTGGAGATTGTACAACTCAGAATGCTACGGGTGTGTTCAAGGATCCCAAAAATAGGAAAGTTTGAGGGGAAATCAGTACTCCCATGCAGTACTTATCCAGAGTGATAAATGATTCGCTGTTACCTTCTAACAAGATGGCTTTGATGATTTTTAAGATGTCTTTAATCAAAGAAAAGAAAAGCAAGAAAAGAATTTAGTGTTGAAACAAAAAACAAATGTTACAAAAAAGAAACAAAATACAGAGACATCAAATGAAGAAGCGTTTCATGTAACACATCAGAATATCTGGAAATCAAAGTGTAAAAAGAATAACAGTAGTATAAATATAAAATACCATGTGCCGGTGACTTACAGTATTTATTCATCTAGAGTTCAATCTGTGATAATAAGATACCAAAAATGTACTCACTGGACTGGCGAATGACAATGTTGTTGGATAGAGCAGAACCACGGTCATTTCTGGCAGTGCACTGATATTCACCCTCATATGCGTCTACTCGTGCACCATTCATGGTATTAATCACCAGGGTTCCAGAGTTGGGTTTCATTGTCACATATGGATCTTTATCTATGTCAAAATGCGTGCCATTGCGAGTCCATGAAAAGCTGCCATATATGAAGTGTAAAGATCAGAAACCATCCTCAGTTTTGTTAAAGGTAAAATCATGCCCATGACAAGGTTTGCTTATTTGAATTTTTATTTATGACAAGATTCCATTGAGCAAAAATACTATGTAATTTAGGGAAGAGCCCTGCATCTATTTAACTTAAGAAATAGCTTGGCATCAATGTGGTCTCCTTCTACTTTATTTTCAAAAATGGTTCACATTCACTATGTGCCAACATAGGATGTTCAATATCTGTGCATTTTACAGTTATACTTTGTGGAGTATATTATCTATAGTTATCTTAAAATGCAGATTTTAATGAATTGCAAACATATAAAGACTTAAACTGACCATACAGTGGCTGATACAACCTGCCTAATCTGCGCCTCCACACCAAGTTAGAAGCTAATTAGCCAACACAGCTTTGAAATTCCCTTCAGGTGATGGCCATATTGGCACATTAATGCAGTCCTGTCCCAACAGGTTGGAATAGTTCCATGTAGTTGCTGATTGTTTGGCCACTGGCCATGTGTATAGGTGGCCAAATCAGGCAAAGATGAGTTTTTCTGGTGATCTATTCAAACAAGTCGGTCTGTTTGTGTATGGCCATTGGCTGCATATTTTAACTGTTCCAGCCACGAAATTGTAGTTTGCCTCTTTTTCACTCAAGCAAAATGCCCATATACTCAATATATTTCCGATATCATAAAAAGGCATAGACCAATTTTCCATTCTGTTTGTAAGGCCATGATAATACTCTTTGCAACAGAAGTTTGGCAAGTACATCTTGAGGTTATAAGAAATATTATATGTGTACTTGTTTTGCTATACATGGACTTTTTTGGCATTTATGAATCAGCACCGGGTTCAATAATAAGAATTTTGCTTGGAAGCAAGTGTGTGTGGGCACAATATATTACATTCTATTTTTACTGTTTGTCTCATTAGATCAATTACATTTGCTTTTTTTGAGACATTTTTCCTGGGCAATGCAGTGGGAATCTAGGCCATAAGTCTTTTTATATCTATGGTAATATGATATTTATTTACGCTAACATAATGACATTTAAAGAAGAAAACCTGAGTATTTGCTGAAAAATGGAATGTATCTGTGAACATTAAAGCTGTTAACACATATATAAAAATATAGACTAAAATATAGACTAAGATTATTTTATCAGTAAAGAACCCTACTTTGACATACTGTATATGTATCGACACATAGGGGTAGGATTATCAACATTCAAACAAGGCTTTTACTGCATTTTTGTGGCAAAAAACACTAATTCGAATTTACACCACATCGAATTTTCAGATATCATTAAGTCTCAAAATTCGATTTATTCTGCATTTTTAAATTTGAATATTAATTCAAAATTTAGCAGACCCATAGAATTGTATTTAAACTAGTTTTCTCACATTTTTAAATAATCAAGATTCAAGTGTAGATTTTTGCAGTCATGAAATATTTTCAAAAAACTCAAAAATTTGATTGTCGATAAATTTGCCCCCTATAGCTTACGGCACAAAAGCATGTGACCCTAACTAGTAATCGACAAATCTGCAATGATATCAGCATTTGAGGTCATACTTCCTGATAGTATGGAGTTCTTTAGCCACCATGATTTTCACCATAAATAACCTTTATGTTTTTATTTAAAAATACATGTTTTTAATTTGTCAGGACACAAATGCATTTTACACAAAGATCCCATAATCACAACACACCCGAAAGAAAAGAAGATTAAATCCATCACAATAAAACAAAGTGACCCATTCTGTGAATGCAAAGAGCTGTGCCTTCAGGTGCAACTCACAGGGCAGAATGGAAACTGTAAAAAACATGGCATAATTTGATTTTACAGATCAAATTCAAATCAACTGTAAAGTAGAACTGAAACAGCTCCTTAATTAATAAAAAGAACCATGGAAAAAAAAAGAGCCAAACCCACCTTGGGGGAGGTTTTCCCTTTGCCTCACACTGAATCACAATACTCTCTCTTGGGTCCACAATATAGTTTTTTGGTGACTGATGTGTTATGGTTGGAGGCTGGAGCACTGTATTGTAGATTTCCAAAAAAAGAGGAAAAATAAATTCAAATCTGTATAATATCATGATTTCATGCTATGAAGTGTATAAAAATACATTAATTGTTAAACCTTTACTGTGCCATTGCTAGCGCCTACATACCACTTACCCTTTCAATGACCAACAACTCCAAGGTGTTTGAATACAAACCACTTTGCCTGGCAGTAATTTTTGCATAAAGACCATATCATTTTCATGATGGAAATTTAATTCATTACATTTTTTTGATAAAAAAAACATACAAATCAAATAGTTACTGTGGATACATTAAGAAAGACAACCCATGCCAGCACTATTAAACTTCAACTTCTCGATCCCACTAGGCAAAGTGTGGCTGAGGGTTCTTGGAATTTTAAAATAGTGCTGGGTGCTATTTACATAGTTCCTTTCTGAAATCGGTGCTAAAACTTCCTACATCTATGTGGATGCATTTTCATATTTTCATATACAAACTTATACAAAGAAATAGGAAATGATTCCTCATTTAGGATTAAGGGAAAATTATGGGCGGGGAAGAAAAATTCGTGACTTTTTGTCACACAACAAAGAAGTGAAAAATGTTTCCCCTTTCCACCCGTAATTTGCATATGCAAATTAGGATTCATATTCGGTTCGGTATTCGACTGAATCTTTCGCGAAGGATACGGGGGTTTGCCCAAATCCAAAATAGTGCATTCGGTGCATCCCTAATATATATATATATATATATATATATATATATATATATATATATAAAAGAAGATAGAAGGACTCGCACACCATTTTTCAGTGAATAAAACAGTGTTATTTTATTCTTAGATGCATTTCCAACATTTCTGGACGAAATGTTGGAAATGCATCTAAGAATAAAATAACACTGTTTTATTCACTGAAAAATGGCGTGCGAGTCCTTCTATCTTCTTGTATAACGAAAATTGACCAACGCACCCGAAGTAACTAAAAATCTGGTAAGAGTGCATATATATATATATATATATATATATATATATATATATATATATATATATATATAGATTCCACAGTTCCAACGCACACCGTCGACAAATTAACGGACCCGAGTGCTACCTGTTCAGGCTGTTGTATCCACTCGATAGAAGATTCAGGTGCACACCGGGATTTGAATAGTTAAAATATCATATTTTATTTAAATACTTTAAAAACAGAACTGGTCGACGTTTCGGTCTCTATCTAAGACCTTTTTCCCAGGGTCTTGAAAAAGGTCTTAGATAGAGACCGAAACGTCGACCAGTTCTGTTTTTAAAGTATTTAAATAAAATATGATATTTTAACTATTCAAATCCCGGTGTGCACCTGAATCTTCTATCGAGTGTATATATATATATATATATATATATATATATATATATACACACATAACTGGAGCACTCATATAAGCAACAGCAACTGCCTGGGTGCAGTCTTCAAAAAATTATGTAGACCAATTTGCTGTACAAAAAGCCGCACTACCAGGACTTGTCAAAGGTGTAAAAAAGAAAATATTTTCTTTTTTACACCTTTGACAAGTCCTGGTAGTGCGGCTTTTTGTACAGCAAATTGGTCTATATATATATATATATATATATATATATATATATATATATATATATATATATATATATATATATATATATTTCAGTTAGGAATAATACATCCCTGGACCAGCACTTCCCTTTGTGTATAAGTAGATTTTTATTTAATTACACAAGATCCTAATTTCTCCAGTGGCCCAAGATCAATCGGGTTCTCTGTACAAGTCCGCATAACTCTCCCAGCGCTGGGGCCTCAATGCGCCAATAGCTCATTTCAATCTCCTCGTAAAAATCGGGCAGCACAGGAGGAGGGAGACGGGGCAGCGCAGTGCGGGGGCTTGGGGTTCGGGAAGAAAAAAACATGCCAGGATGAGACGGAGGAGCAATGCTGGGAAGTGCAGAGCAACTTGCAGGCAATGGCGAAGTCGGCTGGAGGATACATGCACATCGCTTAGAAGTGCTGCCCCATCTTGCCGGCAGAGCACAGCGGCCAGGATAGCCAGGGAGGAGAAATCAACTGCTGCAGAATGGATGGTCGCCCTTTTGCCTTTTCTCAAGAAGAACGGAAGTGGAGTTTCAGTAAGTTATTTTTTAATAAAGGCTTTGCAATTTAAAAGTTTAATTTGTGTTGGTCTTTATTTTTCAATGTATACTAACGAATTTTTTTTAAAAAAATTTGATGTCACTGGTACTTTAAATATGGGCATAGAACTCTTTTTGGTGGCTTGTAATATCCAGCTATTTTACAAGAGGGGTACATTATTCCTTATTTATTAAAATGAAGGGACTCACAGAGGCATATATTCTCTATTTAAATGGTTGTCTTGTTACCAGAAGTCCAACAATGCAACAGAATATAAGAAAAAATCTGGGTTTATATAAGTAATACTGAAGTATAATGTATTGTTGGTGATACCTTTTATACACATTTGGACAGTTAATCCCAAGGCTTGTATGGATTCCAATGTTAGCACTTGTGGTAATTAAGAGGAAAATGTACACGCCATTCTCAAATATTACACAAACCACAGCAAATATTATCCAAACGAATTAAAAGGATTAAGCAAGCACAATAAAAGGTTTAGGGACAAACAAAATAAATACCACATCAAATAAAATATCAACTAAAACAAAGAGTGAAAAGCAAAAATATTCACAAACAAGTGAAAATACTTTTAAACTGCAGTAAAAAATGGAAAGCACACAATTTCTACCTAGTTTCAAACCATAGTTCACATTCCAGAAACTTACATTCCTTTTGAAGTATAGCTGTTTCCCCCACAAGAACCAGCAGTTGTAAAGATAAAGACGTGAGAAATCACCATGTTAGTTTGGAATAAACGTAAAATACAACCTTTATATCTATTTTTAAAGCTACAGTACGTTAAACAGCAAGAAAGGAGACCTTAAATTACCCAGCAAACAAGATATCAATTATGGAAAAGAAAATGATCACATAAATGAGGACATTGCATTGTGTCTTTATTCGTGCAATGGAGAAAATCTATAATATAACTGCAAAATCACATGTAGCAAACAATGGCCCTTCTGGCTAGATTTGCTCTTACAGAGAAATAATTGGGCTTGTTCCAACAGCTGCAATCTGCATTGGAATCTGCTATAGAAGCAATACTGAAGTTCTTAAGAACCATGTATTATGGTAATTGTAGGCTACTTCCCTAACAACGCCTTGCATGTTTCAGCACCTGGATCCAATGCTGAACTGAACTGGAACTTGATTAGTAAGCTTTATATAAAGAAGTATAGGAAAGTTCCAAAATTCAAAAAATTAAAAGGACTCAGGCACTGGCTATAACATTTCTCATTGCTGTAACTTTTAAGTAGAAGGGTAGACATAAATCTTTTTGCATTCTCCATTGCAGTCAGGGGTAAAATAGTTGGCCCTATAGCTTAAATGCAATAATACTGACTCAGCAGACATTATATTTACCAAACAGTGTCTACTGCTTTGAAAGATGACTGTAGCATAAGCCCTTAGTCCTGTAAGACACTAACAACTGAAGTAGAATGGCCAAACGTGTTTCTTTCCTTAGTAACAAATCACAGGGCTCATCAAGTAATGTAGGTGTAAGCTTGCACTAGTGCAGTAACCCATAGAATCCAAATATATATATTTGCTTTTATTTTTCAGTGCACTACAATGTGATTGGTATATGTTACTGTCCTGAAAAACAGCTGGTTTTTGTACTTCAAATAAACTCACAATTTAAAAAAAATGTTGAATACCTGGAATTTGTAAGTTTACAAGCTCAAAAAAACTAAAAAAAAATATCTTGAATTTTGCCTAGGACAACTCCCATTGACTTCTGCATGAACTTGCATGCTGTTAGATGCCGAAGTTTAACATTTGAGTTTTTTGTGGTTCATAAATACCAAACGTTCAAGATTTTGAATATGTTATTTGAATTTGTGGCAAAAATTTGAATTTGAATATTCATAAATCACAGCTCTGCATAATATATGATGAATATATATGTATATATATACAGGGGTGCTTCACCAATGAGGCAAGTTGAGGCTGTCGCCTCAGGCGGCAGCGCCCCACTAGGTACCAGGGGCAGCAAAAATGCTGCTTCTGGTACTTTAAGAGCGAATTTCCGGGGGAGGGGGGGCAGCAGTAACTGCTGCTGCCTCAGGCGGCGGAGGGAACAGGATCGCCCCTGTATATATATATATGAATTCAAACATCAGCATTAGCGGAATTATGACCAGGAGCATAACAACAATGTGACTGCCCCCCCCCCCCACCAGAAAAATATACTGAGGGCCCGGCGCGCATAGGGACTTCTGCAATGAGGCGCAGGTGAATCAATTTGAAAAAAAGAAAGCACTGGGGAGGGGGATTTCAAAACTATAGAGGAAACAGACCCTGCAGTCTGGCCCCCCCCCGTCTGCTTCCTCTATAGTTACGCCAGTGATTATGACCTATATACATAAGTAACTATTCAGTTACAATAGATGCAGATTATATAGGAAAAGGATCCATTAACCGAAAAACCATTATCCAGAAAGCTCCAAATTACGTGAACGCCATTTCCCATAGATTCTGCTTTAATCAAATAATTTATAAATTTTAAAAAATTATTTCCTTTTTTTCTGTATTAATAACACAGTACGATTGTAGTTGATCCAAACTACGGTATAATTAATCCTGATCAGAGACAACACAATCCTACTAGGTTTAATTAAGGTTTAAATAATTTTTTAATAGACAATGTTAGAAGATCCAAATTAAGGAAAGATCCCTTATCCTGAAACCCCTAGGCCCAGTTGAAATACAGTTACAAAACCATACAATGAATTTGCAGTGTTGCATATTCTGTATATATTTAGTTATAACTGCAGTGTTGTTTCCATAAAGATAACCAGAAAACCCAGAAAAATAAAAGGGGTTTTGTTCTGTGTGGCAAAAGTCCCCTGACTGCACAGTAACACTGTGCATGCCACATGACAATATATACCTGCAATTCTCTCTGCTCAAGGATGGAAAGCTTGTTAGAAATAATTATAGTACATTGTTGCTTTTTTTTGTTGATTCATTAAGGGTTATCTGTAGCACTGTAAGCACACATAACAATGCACCAAGTTTTAAATATCTGCTTAAAGAACCATCACCACAGCCCCTGTGTCTAGTGATGGGCGAATTGGCGCCGTTTCGCTTTGGCGAAAAATTCGCGAAACGGCGCCGGCGTCTCGTTTTTGACGCCGGCGCCCGTTTTTGACACCGGCGCCCTTTTTTTCGAAAAAAAAAAAATTTGGACTCCGGCGAATTTTTGCCGCGAATTTTCGCTGGCGTTTTGCGAATATATTCGCTGGCGGCAAAACGCGCAAATTAGCCGCGAATTCGCGCCTGGCGAATAAATTCGCCCATCACTACCTGTGTCTACTGTTAAAGATTAAGTAGTTTAACATAACATAAATAAGGATTAAAACTGTAGAAGACTCTTGAGACATTGGGCTTCCAGCACAGCATCAGACACCAGGGAGGCAAAAGTTCATACAATGAAATCTATACAAAAGTGACTACATGTGACATATGATACTTACGGTCAAGTGGTACTTCCAGCGCAGTAATTACTTGACACAGGAAGAGAACCAAAGAAGCTCTTTTTGGGAAAGTACTTTTCTTCTCCTGCATTATTTTAAGCCTGCCTAGGCCTTCTCCTGCTGAGAGACAGAAGCCTTCCTTCTTAGCACAACAGAATATTTCTCAAGGTGAAATCAGGGATCATGGAAATAGAAGCTGAAACAAAGCGATTTATAATGAATTATGGAAAGTTTGATAGAAAACTATGTGTGTGTTCAAGGCAAGCATTTCTATTTTGTGCTAATCATTTCTGTGTTAATGAAGTGAAATTGCTGAATTTATTTTTTCCTCCTTTTTGCACTTTAGGTACAAGATGCAGTAAGAACAGAAGATAAATAAGATTAAAGGAAAGTCTTCTTGCACTTGGGGGTGCCAAATGTTAGGCACCCCCAAGTGATTGTATTGACTTACCTGAAACCCCAGGCTCCTATGAGGAGAAAACTGCACATGGCCCGGGGTTATTTCAGCGAGCACCATGTAGGGTTCCTCTTTCTTTGCACGGCTGCGCATGCGCAGTGGAAAGAAAAGCCAAACTTAAACTAAAAAGTCGGCTATTTTGTTCTACTGCGCATGCATCTGCCCCGGGAAATTTGAAGAAAGAAGAAACTGGAAGAGGATCTCTCCATGGTGCTCGCTGGAAGATTTCAGGTAAGTAAATACTATCACATGGGGGTGGCTAACATTTGGCACCCTAAGTGCAAGAAGACTTTCCTTCTCCTATAAATATCACATGATCAATATTAATGAATGCTGTATATAGTTATTCTAACTATGACTTAATAACCACAAGTGGTAAAGGAAACAACCAAGACTGTGATTGATTGAATTACTCCCCTTATTAGATGACGATACAAGTAAGAACTATCACTAAAATGTCAACGAACAAAGTTAAAAAATAAAGTGAGAGAAAGCACCACTGGTATGGCAACATGTCTAGTAAATACATTGGCATGCTCCTCATTGCCTGGTTACTTACCAGGTTGAACCCTGAAACAGCCAAGAGCACATACATTATATTGAAAGAAAATGTCACTCTACCTGATACTATTGAACCTATAAATACCTTATATTGTGATTTATGCATTCAAAGAAAATAGGACATGTATGAAGAATATATTCGGCTAATCTTAATCTTAATGACTTTTTTACCTCACATGCTCTCCCCTATAACAAGAAGAGGTTTTTTAAATAAAGACAATGCACCTGTATAAACCCCTCCTAATTGCATATCTTTTGTGGAGTATTTGGTATTAGTCAGATACCAAAAATATGAATTTATAATCCAAAAATTGTAGACTTGGAGTGTTTCTAAATACTATAAACAAAAGTGCATATGTTGCGTTTTGTTTACTAGAACACACAGCAGTTGTTTTTTATGAATAATGAATACATGCTGTTAAGAGTTACTTTACTATTACAGAATATTTTGAGATTGCCATCCAGAGGTTAAAGGTTTTGCGTAAAAAACTACCATGGTCCTGAAAATGTAGAACATCTCTTTAAGTAACAGTCACATGAAGAATATAAATGCTGGTATTGGTATATTAATTTTATGCATGATTTCGAAACAATCTATTATATGGGAGTAATGTGCTGTTAATATGGGAGTAATGTAATGTTTAAAATATATATATATATATATATATATATATATATATATATATATATATATATATATATATATATATATATATATATATATATACACACTGTTGTCTCTTATACATTATGGGTTGAATAGATTGAGAAGCATGTGGATAAGCCACACTCAGTATAAAACCACTAACTACCCCAAGGGATTCTTCAGGTGCTCCAGTAATTTTACAGTGTCCAGTTCAAGTTTCAAAAGCAGATAGGATCTTAGGGTAGCCATTAAAAGTGAGGCTCATTTATTGCTAGAAAAGTAGGTATTTGGGAAGAAAAAACATTAACAAATTAAGTACAATTATAGGATCCTTTATACACAATCCTGTTATCCAGAAAGCTCCAAAAAACTGAAAGGCCATCTCTTATAGACTCCATGGTATCCAAACAATTCAAATTTCTTAAATGATTTCCTTTTTCTATGTAATAACAGTACATTGCACTTGATCCCAACTATGATTTATTGGGGTATATTTATCAAAACGTGAAGTTAGAGATCACCAGAGTGAAATTCTGCCACTCTTCATTCACTTCTATGGGATTTTTAAAAGATTATTTATCAATGGGTGAAAGTTCAGCCTTTGATAAATACGACTTTCAAAATCCCATAGAAATGAATGGATAGTGGCGATCTCTAACTTCACTCTTTGATAAATATACCCCATTGAATCCTTATTGGAGTCAAAGCAATCCTATTCGCTTTATTTGATGTATAAATAATTTTTAGTGTACTGAGGTCCTGAGCATTTTGGATAAGAGCTGTAGCTTATGAGGCATCTTGCCCTCCTTTAATAGCAATGCCCCACTCTCTGACACAGGAGAATAAAAATCAGTGAGCACATAAAAAAAACTGTAAGTAGACAAAGTATACACCTTGCATATACACAAGAGGGACAGACTTGTTTTTTAATTACCCCTAATCATGTGTCTGCACCTACCACCAGATAACATTTGTCATCAGGTATGATACCAGTGCTGAATGCATACCCCAGAACATAACATAATGAAGGGATGCTTATAAGAACACAACAAATGGTGAAACATGCATAAACTGAACAGATCATAAAAGTTACAATTTTGTTTTAATAATACTAAAAGAATAGATTGATCTTCTCCCACTCAGAAAATAAATAAAAAATCATGAAAATTACAGAATTGCAGGCTTTCTACTTACCAAGCCTTGCTGTTGGTACAATCTGAACACACCAATGACAACCCAAGTTCTTCTGTCCTCTGAAGCAACTAACAATATGTGACCACCCAATGCATTTTGTAGCATGAATATAGAAGCTGAACTGATTTGCCTGTGTGGTAGTGCACTTTGCTACACTAATTATACTGGTGATCAGCCATCAGCAGACAGTGGGATTGATCGCTTATTGGCTCTGCACTCGATGCCGAATGAAGAAAAATCATTAGTACAGTATGTTAACCAAAGTCTGTACACTAACAGCAGGAGCACTAGACAAATCCAGCCAAGCAGGGCTCATCCAAAACATTCTCAGCCACTGACTAAATGCAAACAAATAACCTAATAACCTTTTTAAATGGCCTTGTACTCCATTAACTAGATGCAAAATTCATGCCATAACAGAAATGAGTTAAAGTAATAACTACTTAGAAGAAAATAGTGGCTATCTGCACAAGGTCATATTTGTACAGTGCAACTCTTTATATGCATTAAATGAATAATATTATTTCTTTCAGTTACTACCCTCTCTTTGCGGCTTGAATATTGTTAGATTTACAAGCTGCATTGTGATTAAAACTAAATATACCACTATACACTTTACCCCTGTGAGAAATGCACACTGTACTCCACTATGAAGAATGTATTTACAGCAGCCAAAAGACCCAGTAGTCTCAGAAATATGGTTCAATAATCAAAGGCACTTTCTTTAGAGGGACTTTAGAAGTTGCGTGATGCTAGACATATCACAAGCATTCAACATTTGCAATAATTCATGGTTCATCTTCATCTAAAATCTAGAATTCACTCATACAGTTGTGTTTTATAGTGAATAGATTTGACTTTGCAGATTGATTTGCAGTTGCAATAAGAGTAGCCAAATTACTAATCTCCCGCACAAGTGCATCTTAGCCAACACATTATCTCTCCCAAAAGTTTTTCTACAACACCCCACCCCCATGAAAAAACCAGACACAGGCACCCAAAGAACAAATAAACATATTGCATGAACTATGATACGCAGCAACTACAAGGTCCAGCGACCACCAGTTTTTTCCCAGTGTCCTGCCAACCCAGTCTGACACTGCCTATGGTGCATACCTGCCCATGAAGTGCCAGTTGTACCAGCTATGCATTCATCCTGAAACTCTCCCTCTAACTATTAGGTCCCAATCTCAGTCTCCACCTGGGAGAGCAGGTGAGATATTTCACTGGGCAGCCTAAAACAGGAAAATGAAGCAGGGGTGTACTGCCTGGCTCTATATTCCATAGTCTGTCCAACCATCCACCAGTTGTTTTTAAAACAGCCAAGAGCGGGAAAAGGAAGGGACAAGCAGCTTCCTATCCCTGTTATGGCCCTAAGGTAAAAGTGAACGTATTTTCAGTCAATGTTCTCATCTTCAATTAAAATATCTAAAATATATCTTACATGAGGACTTGAGTACATTTACCAGTTGGTTTAAGCTTTCTGTTTAATTTTTTGTCTAAATCAAAGCTGTATATTTTCCAATGCTAAATGCTGTCATGCCATTAACATGCCATTTTTTTAGCAGCTGTGGCAGATTTATGCATTCAACAAAAATATTGATTGTTTCTGTTCAATGCACATTGTTATTAAATCCCACAGGAGAAATACTGTTAGTGCAGCGGTGCTTATTGAAATGACAGGAAGCACTAAAGCTGAACCATCTACTGATTTTTTTGCAAATGGAAGTTGATCCATAAAAGAAATGCTCTTAACTCTAGATTTGCCATGAAAGTCTCTTCTGCATGACCTTCTTTAGTTAAAGGGATCCTCCGCTCCTAAACTGTTTTTTTTTTATCATGAAAGAAAATGTCATTCTAAGCAATTCTCCAGTAAACAGAAATCATGTGCACTCATAACCTGTGGAAAATTACAAGGGCAGTTAGTGAGCTAATTGTATCATAAGAATTATTTTGTGTGTGGAAAACTCTGCTTCAAATAAAACACATGTCAAACACCTGCTTAAAGTTGCTCTGGCCATTACTGTCTTAAGAGACAGTATTTAAAGGAGAAGGAAAGCTTCGGAGGCATTTTATTGCCAATAGATTAGCTGCAATAGTGCAACTAGAATGCTATATTTATTCTGTAGAATGTTTTACCATACCTGAGTAAAAAGCTCTAGAAACTCTCTGTTTGTTTAGGATAGGAGCTGCAGTATTAACATGGTGTGACATCACTTCCTGCCTGAGTCTCTCCCTGCTCTGGGCTCAGATTACAGTAGAGAAGGGAGGGGGCGGGGGAAGAGGAGCAAACTGAGCATGCTCTTGCCCAGGGCAATGAGGTTTAAGATGAAAACAGGAAGTCTGATACAGAAGCCCATGAGTACACAATAGAAGGAAAGAAATGTGGTGTTTCTTTTGACAGAGGACTCGGAACAGCACTACTTTGAGGGTTTACTGGTGAATTTAGATGGACCTTTCTGATAAGGCTTACTTAGTTTTAACCTTTCCTTCTCCTTTAAGTAAATTACTCTCTCTCTCTCTCTCTCTCTCACTCTCTCTCTCACTCTCTTTCTCTCTCTCTCTCTCTCTCTCTCTCTCTCTCTCTCTCTCTCTCTCTCTCTCTCTCTCTCTCTCTCTCTCTCTCTCTCTCTCTCTCTCCAGACAGAATGCACAGCAATGTTTCAGGCTGCACACCTTTTTCACTAAGCTCTTGCACGTTATCACAGCTTCAACATAAACATCCCCAGCACGGGCTTTCCCATAATCCAGAACTTTGTGGATGCAGATGGTTGTAATGACATCACAAATTTCACACTCGTTTTACAAGTACCGGTAAGTGATCCAATAATGGGAAACCTGTTATCCTGAATGTTCTGGATTAAGGAAAGGCCATCTCCCATAGATTCTAAGCAACATCAGAACATTTTCTGTTTCCCTTCTGAAAACAGAGACTTGTACCTGAGCTTTCAAAGTAGCAACTTCCTTTTAATATATAACGTCTTATGGAATCAGAAGTATTTCAGAAGTGACAAAACGTTTATTGGATTAACAGAAAATATATAGGTGCAAAATTTGGGGACCCAAACATAGATATTACATCAATACTTAGACGAGCCTCCTTTTGCAAATGTAACAGCTTCTAAACACCTCCTATAGCTTTTGATGAGTGTCTGGATTCTGGATGGTGGTATTTTTGCCCATACAAAATCTCTCCAGTTCAGTCAAATTTGATGACTGCCGAACATGGACAGCCTGCTTCAAATCATCCCATAAATTGTCGATGATATTCAAGTTGGGGAACTGTGTCGGCCATTCCAGAATATTGTACTTCTCCCTCTGCATAAATGCCTTTGTAGATTTAGAAGTGTGTTTAGGGTCATTGTCTTGCTGGAATATCCAACCCCTGCGTAACTTCAACTTTGTGACTGATGCTTGAACATTATCCTGAAGAATTTGTTGATATTGGGTTGAATTCATCCGACCCTCGACTTTAACAAGGACCCCAGTCCCTGAACTAGCCACACAGCCCCAGAGCATGATGGAACCTCCACCAAATTTGAAATTAGGTAGTTGTTTTTCTTGGAATGCAGTGTTCTTCTTCTACCGTCATGCAAAGTGCTTTTTGTTGACCAAATAACTCCATTTTTGTCTCATCAGTCCAAAGCACTTTGTTCCAAAATGACTGTGGTTTGTCTAAATGAGCTTTCGCATACAGCAAGTGTCTCTATTTATGGCATGAGTTCAGAAAGGGCTTCTTTCTCATCACCCTGCTATACAGATGTTCTTTGTGCAAATTGCGCTGAATTGTAGAACGATGTACAGATACACCATCTGCAGCAAGATGTTCTTGCAGGTCTTTGGAGGTGATCTTTGGGTTGTCTGTAACCATTCTCGCAGTCTTCTGCATATGCCGCTCCTGTATTTTTCTTGGCCAGACAGACCTGGGTTTTACAGCAACTGTGCCTGTGGCCTTCCATTTCCTGATTACATTCCTCACAGTTAAAACTGAGATAGCTTTTTGTAGCCTTCCCCTAAACTATGATTCTGAACAATCTTTGTTTTCAGATCTTTTGAGAGTTGCTTTGAGGATCCCATGCTGTCACCCTTCAGAGGAGATTCAAACAGAAGTTCAACTTGCAATTGGCCACCTTAAATACCTTTTCTCATGATTGGACACACCTGCCTATAAAGTTCAAGGCTTATCAAGCTAATCCAACCAATTTGGTGTTGCCAGTAATCAGTATTGAACAGTTACACCAAGTAGCAAAATTACAAGGGTACCCAAATTTTTGCAGAGCCAATTTTTTACATTTGATTTAATTTCATACAACTGAATACTGCTTCACTAAAAATCTTTGTTCAGAAAACACCCCAGTACTCCAATGTTCCTGGGAAATGAAAGACATACCACTGTTATCTTTCTTATTTTAGAAACACATAAGTACAACAATGATGTAATTATCTATTCATCTGTTAATAGTTGATATGACAAACAGAAATAGAAGATAAAATTAAGCTTAACGTAATATATTTTTATATGTTAGAGATGCACAGGGCTGAACTGGGCCAGTAGGGCACCAGGAAAAAACCTGTTGGGCCCCCGGCTCTTGTGGGCCCTGCTGACTCAGTCCTGCTCCCTGCAGGAGTGCATGTGCGGTGGGGGAGGGGGCTCAGCGGGGAACCTGGCGGCAGGGGCCCTGTGCCCCCTAATCCGACTGTGGAGATGCATGAACATTGGAATAAGTGACCTATTTTTATGAAATGCTGTCTGGTGTCTGGACACTAAGGTTAATGCATTTCCAACCTTGGAGCTACAGATGACACAAATGCAGTTCTCGTTGTCTGGATATGAAAAAGGGTATTTGCATTTTATGTAGGTATAATAGACTACAGCTTACAGCTGTTCATTTCCACTTAGCTATAAAAAGAACCTTCTGGGCCAATTTTGATTTATTAAGTTAGAGAGAAAATTGATCAATCAAGCAATGTAACATAATATAGAGCAATACAAAAGGCACTGTTGTATAGGAAAGTATTCCATGAAATTCATGTACTTTTTTGCTTTTATAACAGTTGTATCAGTAAGATTTTTACGTAAACACAAAATTGACTGGGGTACTTAAGCAGTGATGGGAATATTTGGCTGTAGCTAATCCTACTTCTAAGGGCAATGGTGACAGAAACAATGTATACAAAATGAAACTACATAATTTCTCATACAAAAATTCAAGCAGTCTTTTCAAGCAGTAAAGCATTAGCAAGGGTTCCGGACACGAAAGAAAAAGGGGATACTGCTTGCGGTGAGGGGCTGAAATATTCTTGCGGTTTTCAGCAGATTTCAGACCCGTCCAGCCCTAGTCTTAATAACACATTGGAAATTAAATTGTTACAAAACTGACACCTTTACAAGTTTTGGCAATAGTAAAAACTTCCCTGACTGTAAGCAAAAATTGACAGCAATAAATCCATAATCACATTGAACATTGTGAAAAGTGTCTGAATGAGGATGTTACATATTCTTCTGGATTCCCCAATTTGATCTCTCATAAGTCAACCACAAAAATGTTCTTTGAGCTGAAGCTATAGTATACATTATTATCACCCAAGACCCCTATAGTTTCACTTGCAGCAAAACATTCCATCATCATTGCCTTAGTTCCGTAACCATAACTACCAATGAAACAGACCTTAGTAAATCATCTGTCACATACAAATCATCTGCCTTTTATGTTCATTCCAGTGAGAGAAAAAAACATGTTTTATGAGTGCCAGATGCTTCAATAACGTATTTTTATCTGTAGACCCATTTCTCATATTGGGCATCAGCCCTCCTGCAAAAGCCTTGATCTATGCTGTCAGTTGCTACTCCTGCTGTTCCCAAATGTTCCTCATACACCATCTTGAACCTCCAGAATGCAGCCATCTTGATGCTGAGATATTGACAAGTAATATATATATCCATTTATTGTATCTTTCTGAGCCCTATGAAAAAAATTGCATCAACCGATACAAGTTGTACTAGTCATGCCAAATCATTTTATTATACTGTTTCATCGAATTTCTTAAGTGTTATCATAAATTGTGAGATCACAGGAAGCATCAGATGTCCAGTCATTCTTTTTAGGGTTTAGTGGAAGATACTGAGAAGATACATGTTGAAATATTTCATGTCCAAATACATCATAAGTGAAAATACTAACAGACAGGAAATTTACAAAATTTTGATTTTTTTTTTGTAGTACTGTCATTGATATGAGTAGGACCACCCAAGATGGGAAAAGACTCCTGTTATTTAGCATAATACATGCATTCATTCCTATAGATTGCAGCTAGAACATGCACACACAAGATCACCTCCATTCTGTGAAGTATGTGCAGACTGTTTTTTTATACCAATATGTAGTTCATGGAATAGATAAAAACTTTTTTTATCCTTCCATAATTATGGAATCAGAAAATCCAGCATCTCAGACCTGCAAAGGTTGCATATAAGTCTATGGATGAAGTCCCAAAGATGTTTTTTTGCTTATGTGTCAGAGCAGCAGTGCAATGGCTGGGTGGATGTGCAACCAAACACCATGGGGGTTCATCTGTCCATCAGCCCTATCCTAACTAGTTTGTGTGCAAGTTGGACTCATGTTTCATAAATGCAAATCAAAAATAGTTTATACCAAGTCAAAAAAACATCACTCTCACTGCTCAATAATTCTGACCACTTGAGCCAAAGCCATGGGCCAACCAAAATTATACTGTATATATATATAATTAAAATTTCACAGACCCAACAAAGGTTCAGTAACTGCCAACCGTTATATTTATTTGTGTGTACCATTTTTGTGGATGGAAAATTGCAGCCGATTTGTCACTCTAACATCTGCTTACAGCTAAAACTTACAAACACACAAATCCAGACACAACTCCAAAGATATACAAAGCCTTGAGTCTTTAGCTGTGCAGTCTGTGCTGTTGTGAAAAAAAAAGTTCAAAGAAGAAGTGCAATGGAATGCGAGACAAATCTAGTTATGATGATCACATATATTAAGAAAGCAAAGCAGCATCAAAAGCTTTAGTCAGGTCAAACGTACTTAATTATAAAGAGTTTGAAATGTTAAAATAGCATGAAAAAATCACATGAAAGGCAATACATGTTTATTAAACTGATGAAGTCATTAATTTGTGTAAGATATGTTTATAGATTTATATATTTAAGTGAATATAAATATAATATAATATTCCAGGTGTGTATCCGCACTCTGACTTGATTAAATGGGTGCTTTATCCAAAATTAGTAGATAACAATACAGTAGATAAGCACTCCAAAAATTCCTTATTAGTGATGGTTTATTTCACTGTGCATATCAATGTTTCGGTCCACGTTTGGACCTTTAACAAGGATTCTGCGCAAGTGATTTCTGTGATCTTAAATACCTAACAAAATGTACTGTTGTGACATCATATTTTGCATACGTCAATTAGCCAATAACATAGTGGTTTCAATCAACATCTTCCTCATTGTATCACTAAGGGGCAGATTTATCAAAGGTCGAGGTGAATTTTTGAATTCACAAAAATTCTAATTTTGCTATATTTTTTGTGTACTTTGACTAGGAACTAGTCCAAATTCAATTCGAATTTGAAAAAATTTAGAACATTTGAATATCAATATTTATCATGCACTGTCAAAATTTGACTTCGACCAATCACCATCTAAAACCTGCCGAATTGCTGTTTTAGCCTATGGGGGACCTATTATAAACTATTTGGAGTCAATTGGTGGACTTTGAAAAATTAAAAGTTTTTTTTTGGAAAAATTCAGCCAAATATAGACCTATTTGATCAAAAATGGACCTATTGGCTAAAAAAATTCATTTTGGTTGGTCTTTTTGAATTCAAATTTCGAAGTTTTTCAAATTCAAAATTCGACCCTTGATAAATATGCCCCTTAGTGTGCATTGCATATGCTTATAATATACTGTCAATCTGTAGGGTATTACCTTGATACTTTATAGCTACATGGTTTCCTAACCCATACCTATAAAGTATCAAGTAATATCCTACAGATTGTAAATAAATAGACGAAAAAAGGTATTGTGTTACAACATTATTTTTAATTTTTTACTTTCTGTTCATGCAGCAATGGTAGAAACATGCTGAAATGTTTTATTTGATTTTATCCTGTAGGTATCCTCCACAAAATCACACAATATGGACTTTCACATCTTATTAACTTTATAACTTAAGACCTATAACTTAACTTTACACTTATAACAACACTGGATTTTTGACACATTGGTTGAAAATAGTAAGTTTATTATAAGCTTATGAAATGCACATATAAGGGGTTATTTATAAAAGTAAGAATTGATTTCATTATTTTCTGCTACAAGCTCAGATCAAATTCGCTCTGGTTTTTTAAACTTATTATATTTGATTAGAATTTTTCAGATTTTTCCATCCAATTTTCCCGAATGTCTAGATTTTTTCGGAATTTTCACTGGAAAACTCTGAAAACTTAGGGTGGTATTGCACAAAACCCAGCGCACATCAAAAAATCATTGGGACTTCTCCCATTGACTTATATGCAACCTCCACAGATCTGAGATGCCGGATTTTCAGATGAGGATTTTTCCATCCTCAGGGTTTAATAAATTCCAAAAAATTTGGGATTTTTTAAAAGTCTAATTTTATAAAAAAATATCACACATTTTTCGTGATTTTTGCATTTGGAGTTTAGTAAATAAGCCCCTAATTGACACAATTAGTGCATATATACAGTCATATGAAAAAGTTTGGGAACCCCACTCAACCTAATCATTTACTCCACTTTCAACAAAAAATGCTAACAGTGGTATGTATTTCATTTCCCAGGAACATCTGAGTACTGTGGTGTTTTCTGAACAAAGATTTTTAGTGAAGCAGTATTCAGTTGTAAGCAATTAAATCACATGTGAAAAACTGGCTGTGCAAAAATTTGGGTATTTTGCTAATTTGAATGCATGTAACTGCAATACTGATTACCAGCAACACCAAATTGGTTGGATTAGGTTGTGAAGCTTGAACTTCATAGGCAGGTGTGTCCAATCATGAGAAAAAGTTTTTAAGGTGACCAACTGCAAGTTGTGCTTCTGTTTGACTCTCCTCTGAAGAGTGACAGCATGGGATCCTCAAGGCAACACTCAAAAGATCTGAAAACAAAGACTGTTCAGTATCATGGTTTAGGGGAAGGTTACAAAAAGCTATCTCAGAGGTTTAAACTGTCAGTTTCAACTGAAAGGACTGTAATCAGGAAATGGAAGGCCACAGGCACAGTTGCTGTAAAACCCAGGTCTGGCAGGCCAAGAAAAACACAGGGGTGCCATTTGCAAGGATTGTGAGAATGGTTACAGACAACCCAAAGATCACCTCCAAAGACCTGCAAAAACATCTTGTTGCAGATGATGTATCTGTAAATCGTTCTACAATTCAGTGCAATTTGCACAAAGAACATCTGTATGATGAGAAAGAAGCCCTTTCTGCACTCACGCAAACACAAACAGAGTTGCTTGTTGTTTGCTAAAGCTCATTTACATAGTAACATAGTAACATAGTAACATAGTAACATAGTAAGTAAGGTTGAAAAAAGACACATGTCCATCGAGTTCAACCTTTTTTTTTTTTTTTTTTGTTTATTAACTACCTATCTGCCAGTTGATCCAGAGGAAGGCAAAAAAACCCATCTGAAGCCTCTCCAATTTGCCTTAGAGGGGGAAAAATTCCTTCCTGACTCCAAAATGGCAATCGGACTAGTCCCTGGATCAACTTGGACTATGAGCTATTTCCCATAACCCTGTATTCCCTTACTTGCTAAAAAGCCATCCAACCCCTTCTTAAAGCTATCTAATGTATCAGCCTGTACAACTGATTCAGGGAGAGAATTCCACATCTTCACAGCTCTCACTGTAAAAAACCCCTTCCGAATATTTAGGCGGAACCTCTTTTCTTCTAATCGGAATGGGTGACCTCGTGTCAGCTGGAAAGACCTATTGGTAAATAAAGCATTAGAGAGATTGTTATATGATCCCCTTATATATTTATACATAGTCATCATATCACCCCTTAAGCGCCTCTTCTCCAGCGTGAACATCCCCAATTTGGCCAGTCTTTCCTCATAGCTAAGATTTTCAATAACTTTTACCAGCTTAGTTGCCCTTCTCTGTACCCTCTCTAATACAATAATGTCCTGTTTGAGTGATGGAGACCAAAACTGTACGGCATATTCTAGATGGGGCCTTACAAGTGCTCTATACAGTGGAAGAATGACCCCCTCCTCCCTTGACTCTATGCCCCTTTTAATACAGCTCAAGACCTTATTTGCCCTTGATGCTGCTGACTGGCATTGCTTGCTACAGCCAAGTTTATCATCTACAAGGACTCCAAGGTCCTTTTCCATAATGGATTTGCCTAGTGCAGTCCCATTAAGGGTATAAGTGGCTTGGATATTTTTACATCCCAGGTGCATGACTTTACATTTATTAACATTGAATCTCATTTGCCACTTAGCTGCCCAGATTGCCAGTTTGTCATGATCCTGTTGCAAGGATGCCACATCCTGGATGGAATTAATTGGGCTCCCTCCCCTAAGTCATTAATGAACAAGTTAAATAAAAGTGGACCCAATACTGAGCCCTGGGGGACCCCACTAAGAACCTTACTCCAAGTAGAGAATGTCCCATTAACAACCACCCTCTGTACCCGATCCTGTAGCCAGTTTCCTATCCACGTGCAAACGACTTCATTAAGCCCAACAGACCTTAGTTTAGAAAGCAGTCGTTTGTGGGGCACAGTATCAAACGCTTTGGCAAAATCCAAATAGATCACATCTACTGCCCCCCCACTATCCAGAATCTTACTTACCACATCATAAAATGCAATCAAATTCGTCTGACATGACCTATCCTTCATAAAGCCATGCTGATTGTTGCTCATAATGCCATTCATTAGGACAAAATTTTGAATGTGATCCCTTAACAAGCCTTCAAATAATTTGCCCACCACAGATGTCAAGCTTACTGGCCTATAATTGCCAGGCTGAGATCGTAATCCCTTTTTAAATATTGGAATAACATCAGCTTTTCTCCAATCCATAGGCACCATACCAGATGACAGTGAATCTGAGAAAATCAGAAATAAGGGTTGGTCTAAAACTGAACTAAGCTCTCTTAGAACCCGGGGGTGTATGCCATCAGGCCCTGGAGCCTTGTTTACATTAATTTGTATTAAAGCTTTTTGAATCATATCCTGAGTCAGCCACTGACTAGATTGAGCTGAACCATTCGTGCAGTTATTAAGTGAGCCTGTGAACCCAGACTCCTCTATTGTATACACTGAAGAAAAGAACTGATTTAACACATTTGCCTTTTCTGTATCTGTTACAACCATACTGGTACCATTATTTAATGGAGCAACACTCTCAACCTGCATCTTTTTACTATTAATATATTTAAAAAACTTTTTAGGGTTAGTTTTCACCTCCAACGCAATTAACTCTTCATTTCTTTTCTTAGCCTTCCGGATTGCTGATTTACAACATTTATTACAGTGTTTATATTCATTAAATGCAGCTTCTGTCCCTACAGATTTGAAGTTTTTAAATGCCTTTCTCTTCTTTCCCATTAACATCTTTACCTCTGTATTAAGCCACACAGGATGATTCTTAGAGCTTCTACGTTTAGTCCTTAAGGGAATAAATTGAGAACAGTAATGATTTAATATCATTTTAAAGGACAACCATTTCTGTTCTGTGTTTTTAGCTGAAAACCTAATGCCCCAATCAATGCTCTGTAGGGCAGCCCTCAAGGCACTAAAATTAGCTTTGCCAAAATTCATGGTTTTTGTTGCCCCAGTATATTTTTGTTTTTTGCACCAGACATTAAAAGATATAACATTATGGTCACTATTACCCAGGGGTTCAATGACTTGCACATTTGCTATAAGTTCTGGGTCATTTGAGATCACTAAATCAAGAATAGCATTTTTTCTGGTAGGCTCCTCAACAACCTGTGCTAAAAAATTGTCGTGCAATAAGTTTATAAACTTGTTCCCATTAACTGATCTAGCAGTACCGTTGCTCCAGTCAATATCTGGGTAATTAAAATCCCCCATTATCATTACTTTACCTAAACTAGCAGCCTTTTCTATTTGCATTAGGAGCTTTGTCTCTTCCTCCTCACTTACATTAGGGGGTCTATAGACAAGCCACAGTCATTTTGGAACAAAGTGCTTTGGACTGATGAGACAAAAATTAAGTTATTTGGTCATGACAAAAAGTGCTTTGCATGGAGGAAGAAGAACACCACATTCCAAGAAAAACAACTGCTACCTACTGTCAAATTTGACCTGACTTGACTATCATCTGTCCATGCTCGGCAGCCATCAAATTTAACTGAACTTGAGAGGTTTTGTATGGACAAATGGTCAAAAATACTGCCATCCAGAATCTCATTAAAGGAAATAGGAGGTGTCTAGAGGCTGTTACATTTGCAACACCTTTTTTTAGGTTCAGTTGTTTTCAGATAACAATACTTTTATCAACTGCTTTCAATTTTTTTTTTTTACTGTTTTTCCAAAATTGAAGTTCAAATTATAATGTGTTTCAATTTGTCAGTTCAGTAATGAAGGTGCAGATTCTGATTTGTTAAAATTTGCTACATTAGTTGATACATTTCTCAGCAGTATCTGTGGAATATCAGCAACTAACGAAATTCTAACAGCTGCCTTTAATGAAACTCAGGGGTTCTGCTCAACAGGGTCAACGATAAGAAATATATCAACTAAATGTATCAATTTAGAGCAGAATCCTTGACAATCCCTCCCAGAGTGCTTTAGAAAGACATAAGAAGGTGAAAAATGAAACTTCAATAATAGAAAAACAGTCACAAATAGAAAAAAGAAAGTAATTGAAAAAAGTATGTACTCCTGTTGCACCGGAAACTGAAAAAAGCCTGGGAAGGCGAACAACCCCCCTTTAAAAGGTAGGTGCAGTTCCCATAGTATAAACCCATTTATTACTTTACATATATAAAAAAAAAAGTATAAAGCTAATACTTATTTATACATATTTTAAGTAGTACATGTATTGCTTTAATATAAACAATGATATTGCTTATAATACAAATTAATGTTTATGCTTCTGCAAGAAATCAATCTCTGTACAGATTTTAAGTTTAATTTATCCCCATTTAAACAGAAATTATTTTCTCACTTGCAGTGACAGCATTAGAATATCTATTTAATGTTTTATCACTGTGGACGTGTGCGCTATAATTATCTATTATTTCAACAGGTTTAAGGGCTTTATAAAATGCTGATCCTTTTCAACAACCCATTGGAGCACTAAAGCTCCTGCAGTGCTACTGGACCATGATAAATCTAAAAAGGCATGCTTCTTGTAAATAGATATTCCTGGGCCAAAAAAATACACCATGTAAAAACTGAATGAAGGGATAACAGCACTAGAAAAAGATCAATTAAAATATATATGACTAATAATACTTTTGTTGTAGTTTACAACATCCATACCAATGTGGTGGTAATTTACCACTAATGTGGAATTGTGTACTATTCAGCATTGAACTAGAGTAATAAAATAGAGCAGCACAATGGGACTTTACAAAGAAGAATATATAATGTTATGCGAGAGGCCCTTAGCATGGGAGAAATCTGTTCAAGTTCACAAAGCTGATAAAAGGTTCTTCAACTTCAAAGATATGGTTGCTATGACCAACCTACTCATTCTTTCTGGACAACCATTTATTATATGTGATCAAATCACCCACTGTTAGTCATTTGAAAAGCCCTTTGCAATTTGCATGTGCACTTCACATTATACTGATGTCTAGGAATATAATATTTAGCAATATTTTAATGCTGAAGAGAACATGAAAGAACATGTGCATGTGATATAAATGCTGTCCCAAAATACATGTTGTGGGATTTATTAAAATCAAAACACTACAATTTTAAGACCAAGTTTATATTATGATTCTCATTTGGTCACAGTTATATATTCCAATAAACAGTTTGTTTCAGAAAACTTCCAACCTGGCAAAAATAAATTGCTGATATAAAATACATTAAGTACAATTTAGAAACAGCGAAACAATAATAAAGTCTTCCAGTATTACTGCAGCATTTCCTACCTTTACCTCTTCTACTAAACTAATAAACAGGAAATATGCACAGAAGGGAGACAAATATACAAACAAACAAAACCACATAAGTAGTGTGTCGGCTTGACAACTGCCCAAGCCATCTGCCCTCTGACCCCTCACTTAAAGTGATACTGATACTAAAAAACTTCCTTTCTAAAATATGAATGTACATTTGGGGGCACATTTACAAAGCTCGAGTGAAGGATTCGAATTAAAAAAACTTCGAATTTCGAAGTGTTTTTTTGGCTACTTCGACCATCGAATGGGCTACTTCGACCTTCGACTACTACTTCGACTTCGAATCGAACGATTCGAACTAAAAATCGTTCGACTATTCGACCATTCGATAATCGAAGTACTGTCTCTTTAAGAAAAACTTCGACCCCCTAGTTCGGCAGCTAAAAGCTACCGAACTCAATGTTAGCCTATGGGGAAGGTCCCCATAGGCTTGCCTGCGTTTTTTTGATCGAAGGATATTCCTTCGATCGTTAGATTAAAATCCTTCGAATCGTTCGATTCGAAGGATTTAATCGTTCGATCGAACGAATAATACCTTCGATCGTTCGATCGCAGGATTTGCGCTAAATCGTTCGACTTCGATATTCGAAGTCGAACGATTTTAGTTCCTGGTCGAATATCGAGGGTTAATTAACCCTCGATATTCGACCCTTAGTAAATCTGCCCCTAAATGTTACCTATAGGTCACGCTGATCATTTTTTGCTCAGAGGTTTGTTTTTGTAAGTTATTGTTAGTTGAAGTTTCTAAACCTGACTGTTTTGCCAACCTGACTGTCCGATCTTTTTTTGGCAAAGTTATAAGTAGTTTTTAAAGGCAATATTATAATAGATGTAAAAAAAGAGTTTAATTTCCAATGTCAGTATCTCTTTAAGAACAAAAGAACTCATGAAGACTGATAAGAACATGGTTTCATTTTTTTGGGGTGCATATTACAAAAGTATTTAGGATGTTAAGTTAGGGGAGAATTTCTTGCTATGTTATTGTCAAAATATGACAAATTGACATAATATTGCCATTATGTTTTATTCAATATATTACAGATAAATAATCATATTCTAGTCATAATAACTAATATCTAATTTTGCAACACAGACACAGTATTACAACGGCACTACTGGATCTATAATTATTACCTTTTGTTCTACAGTCTGTTATGTTCAAAAGAAAGATGCCAACAACACCTTAGCTTAGAGTGACCATTGGATATAAGCAGAAATGGACTAATCTTTTCAAGAATTCTGCATTTCTCCAAAATCCTTTTTTTTTTTTTAACACAATCAATGGTGTGAGTTTGGAAAACCTGTTAAACCAGATCTACCCATTACCATCAGCTTTTGTGTGTTGGTTGGTTTATTGATGGCTATAGCATAACAAATGTAATTGTAACCTGTCTAAACTATTGAATGTTTATGTGAGTCATTCAAAAACAAAACATGGAAATACATTATTAAATATCTCTGGTTCACTGAATTTTGGGGTGCTCTTGGTATCTCTGGACACAGACATTTGTCAGACCCCCAAATTCAAATGACACAAAGATGTCAAAGACAGAAATTATAATAGTAAACTGATTAATGAAAGGCTAAAGTAAAGAATTTCAATTATAATATGTTCATCTTCAATTTGTCTGATCTACTTGGCAGAACAAGGGTTTTGCTGTCACACACATATATCGACATACGTCTTCATACAAAGGGTGCTGAGACCTTTGATGTACAGTACCCAGGTTACAAGTGTGAAGATCAAAAGTAATTTAGTAGGCCTCAAATGTCAGGTCAAGCAGCCTGTACTGTACTAATAATGGGTTAAGTGTAATGCTTGCTGTTACAATAACAGAAAAAAAAATGGAAACTGCTTGCAAAGGCATTTGAAGTTTACCTGGGTATATTTTAATAGATAAGACATTTAATCATATATTAGAAAAGAGAAGTTGCTTAACTGGACAACAAGTGTCTGGACATTTGATGATGTGTATCAACAACCAATAAATGATAACCATAAA